>NC_084809.1:21388896-21623896 GCF_963583255.1 Pyrus communis | reverse complement strand
CCTTGGATGATACACAATGCTTGGGGACTTGGGTATTTATAGCAAACCAAATGAAAGCTACACCACACACTTAATTAAACTAAGATTATTTGCTACCACACAAAACCCATTAATTTCACCTAATTTTTTCCACTCAACCATACCTAACATTGCCTAAATTTGCAATTGTAAGCAATTACATCATCAAACTAGATATGGACTTGGACTTTAGATTGGGTTGTGGATTACTTATGGTTTTGGGCTTGACATTGATTCTCAACATATACATCCCATAAACTTTCTCCTCGTTCCTTAGAATGTGTCATTTAAGGCTACAGTTTGAGTCACAAAGATTATTGTTGCCTTGTTTTCAGTGTCTGATCGTGTCTACATCTCTCGTCATGTCATTTCCAAGAAGATGTTTTTTTGTTTACTAACTTGCAGGTACCTCGAGATGATATTATCTTTCTGGACATTATTCCTCGCCCTTCACCTCTGAAGCCTTTGTTGCTAAAAAAGGTCCGAAAGCCTCCAACATCTCAGCAGCCCTTGCTGCTGAGCCTCGGCCCAACACCTTATACTCCTTCACAGGACCCTCTCCTATCGAGCCTACCTCCTTTACTGTGAACTTATCTTTTCTGCCTCACTTCCTGATCAGCTTCTTGCTACTTAGTCACCTAACCATCTCACACCATTCACGTTATTGCCTCTTGACGGCCCATCCACTACCCTACCAACAACATCTCTCTCTTCTAGCTGCTTTTGCTAGCCATGTTTCACTTCATACCATATGTGCATGTCTCTATGGTGGTATTAATAAGCCCAAACAGCGAACTGATGGAACCATTTGTTACCCCATTCACACGAAGGTTCCTATCACCACCATTTTCGACATTGAACCCACTTGTTTCTCTTAGGCATCCAAGCATCCCGAATGGTGCACAACTATGTCAGAAGTGATCAATGTACTTCTCAAAATTTCATACTTGGTCCATTTTCCCACCGTCTTCCCACCATAATCAAGATGGATGTAAGTGGGTCTTCTACATCAAGCACAAATTTGATGGGTCGATTGAACGATACAAATCTCGTTTAGTCGTCAAACCTGCCAACATCCCCACAATTCTCAGCATTGCGGTCTCTCGTAATTGGTTGCTTCGACAACTTGACTTAAAAATGCTTTTCTTCATGGGCTTTACAGGAAGATATCTATCTGTCTCAACTACCAGGTTTCATTGATCCCAATCGCCTTCACTATGTTTGCAAACTTCACAAAGCCTTTTATGGACTCAAGCAGGCTCCTCGTGCATGGTTTCACCGCATTAGCTCTTTTTTATTCACTTCGAGTTTCAAGCAAAGTCTTGTTAACTCCCTTCTTTTTATTTTTTGACATGGGTCTCATGTTATTTATCTCTAATTATGCATAGATGACATTGTTATAAGTGGTAATGACTCTTGTTTAATACAGAACTTTATTGATGCCCTCGGTTAGGCTTTTGACATTACGAATTTTGGTCATCTCCATTGTTTTTAGTCTACATGTTCATTTCCACATTAGTTCGCTACATTTCAATTAGTTGAAATATGCCTATGATTTACTTTTGAAGTGCAACCTTCTTCATTGCAAACCATCCTCTACCCCTCTTGCTGCCAAAGTTGTTTTATCTTCTACAAACAACCCTCTACTTTTGTTTTCCACTAGGTTCCGTGAGCTTGTTGGTTATCTTAGTATCTTACCTTAACCCGTCTAGATATTGCCTATGCTATTAACACAATTGCCAGTTCATGAGTGCTCCTCACCTCATTTAGCTAAGTGCGTCTGTGGTATGTCAAATGGACTCTTGATCATAACCTCTTATTTACACCCTAGCCTCATACTTTTCGTCTTTGTGCATATTTTGGTGCCGATTGGACTGGTTGTCCAAATAATCGTCGTTCTACTGGTGGTTATCTTGTCTATTTGGGCTCCAATGTTATCTCCTAATGCTCCAAAAAGTAGCCCACTATTTCTTGTTCCAGTGCTAAGTCTAAATACCGCTCAATGTTTCACTCTTGTGGTTTTCAGTGCTTTTCTATTACGATAACCTTAGTGCCATTTTCATGGCTGTTAATCATGTTTTTCATGCTCGCACTCGCCATATTGAGCTTGATTATCTTTTTGTTCATAAAAAAGTGGTGTTGGGTAGTCATCTGGTTTACTTTACTCCATGTTAATCAAATTGCTGATGTGCTCACCAAGCCTCTCCACAAGCCGCGATGTCGGCTCTTATGTTCCAAACTTGTCCATCCTTGGTCATCCACCCTGGTTTACCTTATTCCATGTTGATCAACCTACTAATATGCTCACCAAGCCTCTTCACAAGCCGCTACATTAGTGAGATTGTCAAACTCCAAAATCTCTTTGTAATCTTCTAAATTAGGTTCATTGTATTGAAATTTATGGGTGCACTCAAAGATTCATTGTATTAAATCTTTTATATTAGGTTTGTTGTATATATTACTTTTATAATTGTATATATGTGAATGAATGAAAAATAAAAAATAAAATAAAAACCTTTTTCTACATAAACGTTTTTGACATTCAATGGAGTGTCGGGAGGATGTGAGTGGCGACCCGTCCTCTTATTGGTGTTATATTTGTCCTAAATTTAGGGCGGACTTGTCCTTGGCTGGATTTTTTTTAGAACTGGTATTGCACTATGTAATTGCTTTATATTTGTTTTGTAAATCGGATACTAATGTGCTAGTCATTATCTTATTGACTTGTCCTTGGGTGGATTCCTTATTATTACTAGTATTGCACGATGTAATTACTTTTATATTCATTTTGTAGATCAGCTTCTAATGTGCCAGTCATTATCTTGTTGATATGTTGCTCATTGACATCTATAAATGGACAAAACCTTCCTCCCTGGGTATTGTGATCGTACACTTCATATAATTACTCATTTTCATTTACAGAACTTATCCCAGTACATTACTTACAAAAAGAACTACAAAAAAATTCAAGTAAGACCAATGAATTATATATAGATTGTGGTCTTACCAACAGAGGCATATGCATTTTTGAATCACATTGGCAGAGTGGCGAGAGGAAGGATTAGACCAATGATTTGAGTAGGTAGGACGGGAGTATGAGGACTATAGCCACGGATTCATGCGCAATAGAAGTCGTGGGATCAGGCACGAGAGGAGCACTGAGGGGTTATTCTTCATCGCATGATATGATGCTTGTGGAGACATTAATTCACCACATCCAATAGGAGAACGTGTGGACTATATGCTCAATATGACGGTTTTACGCTTAAAGTCGTGAGTTGTCACATCCCGACCCGGGGGGGGGGACCACTTTCCGGGCCCACTCCACCATCGTAGCACGATATTGTCCGCTTTGGGCTTACCATTCCTTCACGGTTTTGTTTTTGGGAACTCACGAGCAACTTCCCAGTGGGTCACCCATCATGGGATTGCTCTAGCCCCCTTCTCGCTTAACTTCAGAGTTCCTACGGAACCCGAAGCCAGTGAGCTCCCAAAAGGCCTCGTGTTAGGTAGGGATGGGAATATACATTTAAGGATCACTCCCCTGGGCGATGTGGGATGTCACAATCCATCCCCCTTAGGGGCCCGACGTCCTTGTCGGCACACCACGACCAGGGTAAGGCTCTGATACCAAATTGTCATATCCCGGCCCGGGGCGGATCACTTCTCGAGCTCGCTCCACCACCGTAGCACGATATTGTCCGCTTTGGGCTTACCATTCCCTCACGGTTTTGTTTTTGGGAACTCACGAGCAACTTCCCAATAGGTCACCCATCATGGGACCGCTTAAGCCCCCTTCTCACTTAACTTCGGAGTTCCTACGGAACCCGAAGCCAGTGAGCTCCCAAAAGGCCTCGTGTTAGGTAGGGATGGGAATATACATTTAAGGATCACTCCCCTGGGCGATGTGGGATGTCACATGAGTAGACTACAAAATTAGCCTAAGGGAATAAGACACAGTTTGCTTATGGCAAGACCTCAACTACCCCACACCATCCTTGTGGCCAATCAAAGAAATACTAGGACTCGTTGACACTCAACATTAGATCAAATAACTTGCTCAGGTTCAAGAATCCCATCATCATGCATTCAGAAAGCACTGAGCAGGAGCCCATCTTAAATAGTAGATCACCTATTAGAAGAAGCACGACATGAGAAAAATGAATCCTAGCATGAAGCAGTGCGAATGAAACTTGATGACTTTTTTCCATGCTTTGGCAGCGTCGCTGCACAGTTCATAGTTATTTCTTTCCTTCACCCATTTCACGCAAACTTCAAGGGAGATCGCATGCCTATACGTCTCAAAGAAGACCTATAACAGCTCATTGAAACCTATCTTAACATAGGCAGCCTTGAAGCAACCCACGTTACCGGAAGGTTCACCTTGACGATGCTTGGGTAGAGGATATCCATCATTCTTGCAATTGGTGGCAGACAAAGAATTCCTGAAAAAATAATTTAAGAGATATTCAAAAGATTGCTCGAGAAGAAAAATAAAATAAAATTCATTGAGGCCGCAGGAATCCAGTGCCACAATGCCAGGCCCCACGGCCCAGGAAGCCCATCGCCCGACCTCCCTCCTCACCTCCAGGTAGCGGTAAGCCCTAATGGGCCTCTTTTTTTTCAACTGGCCCGTAGGCCCGACCTTCTCCTTCCAGCAACTTGGCCAAAACTGATCCTCTAACGTGCCAACAAGCCGAGCCTAGTGCCCCATTGCCAAACCCAGCCTACTCGAGTCCAACATGGTATCTTTCAGTGCCTCTCTTCTCCTTTCCCACTTACAGGAAAAGCCCAGCTTGCTCAATCCACCACCTCAACGCCTTAATGTCCATTCTCTTAACCTATGCCAGCCTAATGTTGTGGCCCCTACCACGCTAGCTCCTCGACTCAGCCGATCCGAGGCTTCACGTCGAGCCTCGCAGATACAAAAAAAAAAAAGATGATGAAAATTTAAATTTGACTCAAAACACTAAATTGGACAGATTTGAACACATTTCTAACTAATCTAACACACTTAATTAAAGAGGGGATTGATTTGGACGAAATCAATTAAACTAAATAGATTGCATAAACTAAACAAGTTAGACACGAAATTTGGTGTTTTAAGGGTGAAAGGCTAGCTGGAGGGTCTTTCTCCACACGACACATATGCATATAAATCGATTTCAAATTATAATTCCAATAAACCATGAATGACAATGCCCCAAGTTAACCGTGAACTGCACAAATTAACCAGCAGATTTTCCTAAATTCATTGAATTGGACTCAGCGACGCAATCAAATTATTCTTATCAAATTCCCTATATGAATTGCATGATAGAGATACATATCAAAGATCATTAAGTTTTATGAAAATCATAAACATTGACAAGGCATTTGTAACTATGAACTGCATGATACTCCTGCCATGGATTTACTTAACATGATTGCGACTAGCAACCTCCACTACTTATAAATATAAGTTCATAATGATTAGGTGAAATTCCCTTATATTTTAGCATCAGATTCATGCGTGCAAACTAAGTAGGATAAAATCAGATAAGGTTGGTCAAGGTTTGGATAAGATAAGGTAATTTGGATAATGTTTCCTTCTTCTTAGCTGAGTCCTTATCCTCCAAGTCTTTGATTTAATTCTTCCAGATGTTAATCACATTCCTAGCCTCTCTTGAACTTCAAATTCGTCCATCCACCTTACTCCATTCATGTGTTATCCATTCCAAGCCCAAAACTACTCTAAAATGCTCCAAATTGCACTTTCTTGCCAACTTTGTTATTCGGACCTACAAACACACAAAAATAGCTTAAAACATTATAATAAATAGAAACTAACTGAGTAAATGCAAGGAAATAAGCTAACTAAGTAGCATAAATATGTTCTTATCAATTTTCACTGGTTTTCTCTCTTTTTTGTTGAGATAAAAATGACTCTGTAAATTTATTTAACCCCTACTTAAGGTAGACTTAAATAAATTCTAGAGGCAATTAATTACCATTTCCTAGAAGACTTTAAATTCAAGTCCAAGCTCAAAATCTGAGGCAAATCAGGAAACAACTTTTGGCTTATCCATTCAACTTAGGATTCCTACAGCTCCTGCCTTTTTCTGCATGCAGCACCGCAGGTGTAGGTGCAATTGTGGAGCCAAAAATATTCCAAAAATTCCTGGAGCTAACACGTGGACTTATACCCCAAATAAGACAAGAATGCCTTATTGGCAAGGCCCATGAAGATTCCCATGCACAGTTCAACATCCTTGAAGATCTGAGTAGCCGATTACAATGTCATCAAGTTCTCCTACACATGATAAGGAGAAAAGTCGATAGCATTAAAGATAAGATAAATTACTAAATCCTATGTTTAATACTTTCTTAATTGAAGAACAACTCAATCAAGGAAGCAATCACAATCATATCCAATCAAGCATACTTCCAAGATAATTACAAGATATTATTTAATATTCAATACTTTTGGGATTATTCTTCCTCATTCATCCTACAGATGACTCATGTGACAACCCGTCCCTGAAATTACATTTTTTTTATTTATTTTAATCGAGGGAATTGACGAAAATGCCTCTAGAGGTAAGGACTTTAACTTCTGTTGATCATTGTCTAGAGAAACGTATGACTTATTCTTTTAGCGTATTTGAGTAGTACTCGTTAGTATGAGCGCATAGGCGAAAGCCGTTTGTGAGTCCGGATTATATCGGTATAGTTACGGACATTTGAAATTAGTAATTTAAAGTTTGGATATAAATTATTTGAAACTTCCCACCATGGGGAAAGGGTAACCAAGCAGAAGTGAGGGAAGGTGCCATGGAGGAGGAAGCTCCCATCTGATGGGAGGCGGACGAACCAAAGAAGAAGGAGGTGAGTGGACCAATGGGAGGAAGAGAAGGAAAGAAAGGAGAGAGGAGTGAGAGGCACGGGATCATGAACCCTTCCCTTTCAACCCGTGCACAACCCAATTTTGACCCAATTCCAAATCCAGCGAATTTCTGCCATTTTTCTCGTTGATCAACACTACCCATCACCTGGAAATCACTCATGTGACCTCCCATCCACCATCTCAACCCAAAAGCAGAGTCTTAGTTTCAATTTCGTGAAGGCCGACGCACAGCTTTGTGGGTGACTAGACGATGATCCACCCATTTCTAAAACACTTACCTTCAATCACCACCACCAAAACACTTCTCTAGAGGTCAAGAACAAGGCCCAAACAGTTTTAGGGGTGGTGGTGTTGCGGATTGATCGAATCAAGAACAACCAAATTCTAAGGTTCGGGCGAGTTTATGGCAATTTGAGACTTTTCCCAGCCAAATTGGACTTGGACACAGTTATAAAATTTGCTCTACTCTTTGAGATTTTCATTTTTGTAAAATTTGAGAATTTTTGGAGATAGTTAAATTTTCCGACGAATCGGAGCGGCCGACCGCCATGTGCGGCGGTGCGTGAGCCGAGTCACCCCCTGACCTTTCTAAGCTATGTTTGACACCCCAATTCCATAGGTAAAGTCCGATTGATGAAATCTCATCGTTTGAGCACAGTTTTGATAAAGACCGCTACTTGAACATTATGTGAATTGACGATCTGACCGTTGGATCGTCACCAAACTTTAATACATTATAGTATGTAATATTTGAGGATATTAGAAACTTACAGACTGGGAATCTGATGTACGGATGTTCCTGAATTGGATTTGTAAGTGCATAAAATAAAACATTGACCGGGCACTTGAATTGGCAATTGGCGGAGATCCAACTGTTGGATCGTAATGAAACTTTAATATGATGTTTTAGAAGCAAAATGTGGATCTTTGGAAGTTACTGATCGGAAATCCGAGATGCAGATCTTTCCGATTGACTTACGTAGGGTTGTGGACCCTACCGTTAATCTTTGACCGACGATTGACTTTTGGTCAATGAGTCTCAAATCATTCTAGAACGCCATTGGGATGTGTTTTATGTAAGTTATGTGTTATATTGATAAGAGTTTTAAGACGTGACTGAATAATTGTTCGAGGTGAGGATCGTTTGTGACGTCTCGATATTCGTGTTAGGGAGTCGTAGCATGGACCTCAAGTGAATGGGTCTTTTCCTTTTATCGTATGTACATCATTGATAGTTCCACAAAACGTTTTTAAATTGTTTTATGCATTTTATGCCATGTCATATATATATATATATATATATATATATATATTTGTATATTCTAAAATACTATGATATGGTTGAGTTTTAGATTACATTATGGTATAACCATATGCATATTACCTACATATAATTGTTGTGAATGTCTTGAAGTGCTAAGGTAAATGCGGGACGTACAGGTAAGTTTAGGTGAGTTTATAGTATTATTCGAAATGATTGAGTTAGGGCATGACTATATTAGTGTTTTGTGCAACTCTGACATTGTGGTACAGGTTGCAATGATAGGCAACTCCGACACTATCGTACAGGTTGCCTATGAGTTGTACAAGTTGCATTAGGAAACTCCAACTCAGGTGTTATCATGGATTTATTTATGAGTCGTACAGGTTGCATTAGGCAACTCCGACTCGTGGGTTACCATAGATTGTTGTTGATATGTAGTGATTTGGAATATTCTTGGATTTACTATTGATTTACATTTGATTTCATACTTATATGTAGTATGATTTCCTGGAACCTATACAGGTATTACAGCGAGGAGTTATATTGTTTAAAAGGTCTTTATTAGAGCTTCATATTCAGGCCCACTCACTCTTGTTTTTATCCCTTCAGGTTCTAGTAGCAGAGTTTTCGTATCGACTAGGATTCGTGGCAAGTCTTGGTATTGAAGATTACCTTCGACGGTATGGTTTTCAATCCACTCTACTGTACTTTACTTATGCTTTGACATCACATGTGAAATGGGATCATTCCCGCTCACAGCACACTCTCGTGTTTTGGCACTTTTAGGTTTAAATTTATTCACATATTCCACATCACCCCACTTTATGGCTTCGTCACCTTCCAGGTGTCGGCCAACACATCTCAATTCGGAATCCTAGTGGACAATCCTGGTCGGGATGTGTTTGTTTGGTATTAGAGCATAAGTTAGACAGTATTAAGTTCATCACACACGTGACATTAGCATTCTTGATTCTTGAACTTGATTTATGAATCTTGCCACCTCGTTGAATGCAAAAACTGTGTTAGTTTTCCTAAGTTTAGGCAATTTTGTCGACTTGTCGACGTTTTAGAAGATCATTTTGGTGAATGCCTCTAAATTATAAGGGAAGAATTTTCCTGCCAAGGAAAAAGGTAGACTTGGGACAAGTTGATGGCTTGAAGCAGGGCTGCTATATTGATAGTTGTGTATCTTGGGGTGAGAATTTTCTATCAATTCCACTATTATCTAGTCACTTTTCCAATCTTTTCGAGTTAGGAAACCATTAATAGTCTTGATTCCTTGGCAATACCCGTTAATGTTTCACTTACTAGAATCTTTACGAAGTTTTAGTTTTTGTCGAAATTTTCAGAAAAGTCCGAGTGACAATATAGTATTATAGGGGTGGCACTTGATGAAAGAGCAGCTTGGGATAATCATTTTTGGTCCCTGATAGCACAAATTTTTCCAAACACGTTAGTGATCATTCCGAATCTTCAGGGGGAAGATTGACTTCCGTTTAGGTCCGTTCTAAAGTAGATTACTAGAAAATTCTTTTTTTTTTTTTTTGGCTTTAGAACACTCCAACCAATACTAATTTTCCACGTTACTTTTGGTGCTATACCTGTCATTTTGATGAGCATTGGCACGGGAGTAAGAATTGTTATATCTACGGTCAGTAGAAATCTTCGAAGTAGTATGTATTTTCTTTAGAATTGTGGAACCAATTATTTACCAATAGACTGACTAATAGTTACTGCTGGAGCCTAAGAAACTAAATTTAGGAAAGTTAGGGGCAAACTCTGTATTTAGATAGTAACCTCACGGTTTGTTAACCACATTACCTATTTAGGTAATCAAAACTTCTTCGATTGGCCACCCTTGATCACTTCCATAGGTAGACAGTTGAATCGAAAGACGAGATGAAATCTCTGTTGGAGTGATTTGAGTGTCGAGAAAACTATGAAGACTTTTTAGTTCGTGTCGTAAAGTTGGTTAGTAGTATAGTACATTTTGAGGATGTTTACCTTTGGCATCCATTCTCAAATTTTACTTTGGAATCCACCAAATGCGAGAAGTAGAATACACCGTTGATCCACCTTATTAACATCACATTTATTCTCAAATTTTTACTTGGGAATCCACCAAATGCGAGAAGTAGAATACACCGTTGATCCACCTTATTAACATCACATTTATTCTCCCCATTTCTTATCGAACAACTCCTATATCAGTTTTCCTTATGACTTTTCGAACAAGTCCTACTTCATTTAAAGAACTTAGTTATTAAACATTTTATCTTGGAAATCTCAAACTTATTTGTGAAGGTGAAAGACTGAGCTTCAGGGTCGTGCCTAGATTTTAGCAACTCTCTTGGATGACGATTAGAAACCATTATCCCCTACTTTGAGTTAATGGTCTGATCAACCAACCTTTGTAAATCGAGTTCCCTTGTGTAGTTTAACAAATTCATAATAGTCTTCTAGATGACTATCTCATCTACTCTAGTATTGAGATTAAATTCTCCAATCATCAAAAGTCAGCTTCACATCAAATTCCTCAAATATTACCTTTGTGTAAATTGGTACTTTACCTGGGAGATGTGATTTAAGTAAATGATATTCTTTTCTTTTCTCCAAAAAGGGTAGTAGTGGAATAAAGTTGGAATTCTCACAAAGTGTTGTGAAATTCGAGACAAATTTTGGTATTGTCGGCCTTATTGACAAATGGTTATTGATTTTTCGACTATAGTGTTTTTCTTCACTTGTCGACCGACGAAAATTAATTTGGTTTGGGATGTTAATTATGAATAAAGTTTCTGACAATGAACTGTTGTCTTACCTTTTCTTTATATTTTTTGATGACATTGATTATTTGAAAATCCATGATGACGTGTTCTCTAGATGTTTTGACTGTGTTGAGAAGAATCGCTTATACTTTCCAACGGTTAAATCCGTTCGAAATGAACCATCCTATTCTTGACTAGAATCAAGTGTTATTATTTTCATTTGAAACATCGGATGACACTTCTCGGTGAGAATGTGTCTAGAACCTTTACCAACCTTAGATATCTCAAATACATTTTTAGTTAAGATAAGCTAAGATTTCTGATAGTGATGATGGAAGAACTAAATCAACTTCTACGATTGCCATATCGTGTATTATCCCAATTGTGCAAATGTATCACTATTTAATGCAGTAAAAGAATTATGTATACTTGAACATTTTTGGCATGTCCTATCCTGCCTCAGTTGGAGTTCACAGGTATTGTTTTGACGTTACTTGCAAGATATCAAGAAATTTATTGAATAGTTATAATCACTTCATGTATATAAATGGAGTTGGGAAATGTTATTGTATACTCTCGGTATGAGGTATTTTATACAGGTAGAGAATGTGAAAAATCAATAATTATGATGCAGGATCAATGTTACACTCATGTGGTGTTTCAATTGGTGGTAGCTGTATTCAAATGGAAGCTAACTATCATAAAAAGATGGGTTGTTGTTAACTTCTTTGCACACCATAATCTAAATGTCCTCGTCTGTGATACGATCAAATGTGGAGATAGGATAGGAATTAAAAATCGAGGCTCCATTTGATGTGTTGAAGAGAATCCTCATTCTAGGCTCACCTCGCCCTTGGTTAGAGTTAAGAGTACATTTGAGGATATACAGTCCCAGCTTTCTGGACAACCACAGTTTTTACTTGGTTGCTTTAGGAGGATGATGGTATTATGAGAGAGCTACTTGTAAACTTCTATACAAGTTTAGGCAAACAGAAACCCGAATAGATTATCATCTTGATGTATTTATATTTCACCGTGTTACGCGGTTCACTTCCAAGCTTTGGGAAGTTTTTTTTGAAGGTTATGAGTACTAGATTTTGTTCAGCATCACATTTCACCCTCAGACTAACGATTTGTCTTAAACGAGCTACTCAGACCTTTGTGGATGTGTTAAATTTTGTTGGTCCTACAATTAGCATTGTTGCAACATATCATTATCTTTATTTTAGTTGCTTGTAACTATGGTTACAATATTGGTTTAGTTATGGTACCATTGGAGCCAACATATAGAGATTTACGTACAATACCTGATTGATAGACGCTTACCTTTGTTAGAGTTATGTATGACTGCAGTTACATTTCTAGTTTTGAGCATGGTATCATTTAAGATATGGTGTAAATATTTTATGCACAATATGTGATTTACATAAGAGTATTGTGAATAGGTATTTGAATGATTGAGATTGTGATATAGAAAATTTTATGATATTGACAATGTTGCCCGAGAGGGTAGTATGTGAGCGCGGTCGAGGCACTAACTAGACAATGTATGTGTATTTCTCAATGGGGGGTATGATGGTAATATTGCACCCTCAAGAATTGTAACTTGTTTATCGATACATCAGTGAGTTGTCGATATTGCGGGCTGTAGACTGTAATACCAATAACTTATTCATTGGATTGTTAAGCAAGTAATTAAGAAGGTCATTCTACATTAGTATTTGTATTTACTTATTTAATTAGTTATTTATGGTTTGGGTTCGACCCAAAGTTAATATACACTTATCTTCTGGAATACATTATGGTTAGAAAATGATTTCAAATTTCGGGGACGAAATTTTTTTTTTAGGTGGGTAGATTGTGACAACCCATCTCTGAAATTACTTTTTTTTTATTTATTTTAATCGAGGGAATTGATGAAAATGCCTCTAGAGGTAAGGACTTTAACTTCTGTTAACCATGGTCTAGAGAAACGTATGACTTATTATTTTAGCGTATTTGAGTAGTACTCGTTAGTACGAGCGCATAGGCGAAAGCCGTTTGCGAGTCCGGATTATATCGGTATAGTTATAGACGTTTGAAATTAGTAATTTAAAATTTAGATATAAATTATTTAAAAACTTCCCACCATGGGGAAAGGGTAACCAAGCAGAAGTGAGGGAAGGTGCCACCGGGGAGGAAGCTCCCATCTGATGGGAGGCGGACGAATCACAGAAGGAGGAGGTGAGTGGACCAATGGGAGGAAGAGAATGGAAGAAAGGAGAGAGGAGTCAGAGGCACGGGATCATGAACCCTTCCCTTTCAACCTGTGCATAACCCAGTTTCGACCCGATTCCAAATCCAGCAAATTTCCACCATTTTTCTCGTTGATCACCACAACCCATCACCTGAAAATCACTCATGTGACCTCCCATCCACTAGCTCAACCCAAAAACAGAGAGTCTTAGTTTCAATTTCGTGAAGGCTGACGCACGGCTTCGTGGGTGACTAGGCGGCGATCCACCCATTTCTGAAACACTTACCTTCAATCACCACCACCAAAACAATTTTCTAGAGGTCAGGAACAAAGCCCAAATGGTTTTAGGGGCGGTGGTGTTGCGGATTGATCGAATCAAGAATGCCCAAATTCTAGGGTTTCGGGGAGTTCATGGCAATTTGAGGCTTTTCCCGGCTAAATTAGACTTGGCCACAGGTATAAAATTTGCTCTACTCTTTGAGATCTTCATTTCTAAAAAATTTGATAATTTTTGGAGATAGTTAAATTTTCCGACGAATTTGGACGGTCGACCACCATGTGCGGCAACGCGTGAGCCGAGTCACCCCCTGACCTTTCTAAGCTAAGTTTGACACTCCAATTCCATAGGTGAAGTCCAATTGATGAAATCTCATCGTTTGAGCATAGTTTTGATAAAGACCGCTACTTGAACATTATGTGAATTGACGATTCAACCGTTGGATCGTCACCAAACTTTAATACATTATAGTATGTAATATTTGAGGATATTAGAAACTTACAGATTGGAAATCTGACGTACGGATGTTCCCGAATTGGATTTGTAAGTGTGTAAAATAAAACGTTGACTGCCACTTGAATTGGCAATTGACAGAGATCTAACCGTTGGATCGTAATGAAATTTTAGTATGATGTTTTAGAAGAAAACAGTGGATCTTTCGAGGTTACGAATCAGAAATCTGAGATGCAGATCTTTCAGATTGAGTTACGTAGGATTGTGGACCCTACCGTTGATCTTTGACCGACGATTAAATTTTGGTCAATGAGTCTCAAATCATTCTAGAAGGTCATTGGGATGTGTTTTATGTAAGTTATGTGTTCTATTGATAAGAGTTCTAAGATGTGACTTAATGATTGATCTAGGTGAGGGTCGTTCGTGATGTCTCGATATTCGTGTTAGGGAGTCGTAGCACGGACCTCAGGTGAGTGGGTCTTTTCTTTTTATCGTATGTACATCATTGATAGTTCCACAAAACGTTTTTAAAGTGATTTATACATTTTATGCCATGTCATATATATATTTGTATATTCTAAAATACTATGATATGGTTGAGTTTTAGATTACATTATGGTATAACCATATGCATATTACCTACATATAATTGTTGTGAATGCCTTGAAGTGCTAAGGTGAACGTGGGACGTATAGGTAAGTTCAGGTGAGTTTATAGTATTATTTGAAATGATTGAGTTAGGGCATGACTATAGTGTTTTGTGCAACTCCGACATTGTGGTACAGGTTGCAATGATAGGCAACTCCGACACTGTCGTACAGGTTGCCTATGAGTCGTACAGGTTGCATTAGGCAACTCCGACTCAGGTGTTATCATGGATTTATTTATGAGTCGTATAGGTTGTGTTAGGCAACTCCCACTCAGGTGTTATCATGGATTGATTTATGAGTCATACAGGTTGCGTTAGGCAACTCCGACTCGTGGGTTACCATAGATTGATGAGCACTTGATTTATATTGTTGTTGCCGATATGTAGTGATTTGGAATATTCTTGGATTTACTATTGATTTACATTTGATTTCATACTTATATGTAGTATGATTTCCTAGAACCTATACAAGTATTACAGCGATGGGTTATATTGTTTAAAAGGTCTTTATTAAAGCTTTATATTCAAGCCCACTCACTCTTGTTTTTATCCCTCCAGGTTCTAGTAGCAGAGTTTTCGTATCGACGAGGATTCATGGCAAGTCTTGGTATTGAAGATTACCTTTGACGATATTATTTTCAATCCATTCTACTGTACTTTACTTATGCTCTGACGTCACGTGTGAAATGAGGTCATTCCCACTCACAGCGCACTCTCGTGTTTAGGCACTTTTAGGTTTAAATTTATTCACATATTCCACATTACCACACTTTATGACTTTGTCACCTTCCAGGTGTCGGCCAGCACATCTCAATTCAAAGTCCTAGTGGACAATCCAGGTCGGGATGTGTCAACTCACCTTGTGGGTGCGCGTATGGCTTTGGCCTTGATCAAGGGTGTTATTTTGTTTTGCAGATACAATTTCGTTAAGACTGAAGACTGCAAAAATTTACTACCACATTAAACGTAAGGAACTCTAGAATCAAAATGATTCCAATTTCCATCCTTTATAAGTGGACACGCCCTTAACATAATTATATTAATAGCTTGTCATTAGAATGCTACTTAGATGCAAGATATTTAGAAATTAAGATTGCTAGGTGGTAGTAGACTTTTTTTTTTTTTTTTTTTTTTTTTGGTACTAGAGTTTGGTATAATGTTAAATGTCATTAGAATGCTACAAATTTTTATACAAACGATATTCTATTCTGAATTACAAAAACGAAACCTAAACTTGACCTTGGATCAGAGAGTACATTACTCTAGCCAATTTGAACGGACAACACCCTTAATAATGCAAAGGTATGAAAAATTAAATACAAAACACATATAAGTCAAAGGGAAATTGAGATAAATAACGTTACAAAGATTGATAGTTCATTCTTCCGTAAATACTCAATCGAAGGAAGAAACTACAAAACCAAAGAGAAAACGTATACAAGAAAAAAATGAAAAAAGAAAGTCCATCGTATATTATGTTTTGGTTTGTAATTTATTAAATTTAAAGCTCAAGGGTATTTGCATCTATTTAAGTGATATTTTGAATATATTTGAAAGCTTTTTATAAAAACTAATATTTTTGAAATTAGAGGCTAATATTTGACTATATTTGATAATATAAGAACATAATTGATGTGTTTTTTCAACTATCAATTTTTTTTTTTAATACAGCTGTCATATTCAAGCTTGAATCCGCTCTAGTTTTAACATTCAAGTATAGAACTGTAGAGACATGTTAACTTCTAGTTCAAAGCAAAATTTGATTTTGGGTCACTCTTAAGCGTCAAAGACACCAGACAACACTGTTTTAGTATAGATGAAAAGTTAAAGACAACCACAATCCTCATTAAACCAAAATCATTTATCGCAAGACGTCGTCACAAGTTAATTCATCTTGCTAATTAGTTCATTGATCTTATCCCCGCGATCGCCAGCATCTCCGCCATCCTTGTATACCGTTTTTGAACCTTTTAAGCCTGCTTCAGGCTTGTTGAGCACAATGGGCCACAAAAAACCGGTAACCTCCTTAAAATGTGGGCCAATCGTGGCAATTTCGTGCACTACATCTTCTATGCATATAACATCATACTGCCCCATTGCCTGTCAGATAAAAGAAGGGTGAAGATTTACACTGTAAATGTACAAATTGAAATAAGAAACTGATGACTAGTAAACTAACTATGCTCAAAATTCAGTAAGACATTACCGATTACCTGTTCAATAAGGTTGTTGTCTGTCAGAGGAACTTTCTTCTTGTCTATCTTTGCAAAGCCCTTCTTGTAAATCAGCTCCCTCACATTCTTAAGGTTAGGATACCTTCGGAAACCAGAAAAATATCATCATGAACATGAACCATTGGTCAGTAATATACAAGCAACAATACAAGGGAGAACGTATTGGTTGCTAGATCCTATAAAATGGATATCCATATTATTCAAGAGATTGATTTAGTTAAACTTGAGATAGCCGCCCACTCAAAGCACCAAAAACAAATATAATGTGTACAAAATATTGTTGCATGAACATGTGTTCAGTCTAACAACACAACAATGTAGTTCACATACTGAAACAAGAAAAATTTAAATCCCGAGACACAAGACTGTCAAGACATTAAAGATGAAAACCTAACAATTATGTACAAAATGATTTCAAGCATTTGGTGCATATGAATATGAAAAAGTAAAAACATTTCAACTCGATAATTGTCTGTTAAATCTTAATAGCCACAAAATCCCACTGATCGTGATTATAGAAAACAAACATTGTACGCCAATTTCCCTATGCAATGAAAAGTCCCTAGACCGGTTATCAGAGAAGAAACCTCGCAACCAATTGAAATATCAAGGTTAAAAAGATTAAGCAGTTCCATAAAAGAGACAATATGAAAACATTCTATGAAGTAAGAAACCCCGATACAGCTCCTCCGCTGATACCCAAGTAATAAACTTACAGTTATTTTGTGCTTTGATGACAGGCTCCAACTTTGTTACTGTACATCGCATTTTTTCCACTCATTTTATTATAGAAAATCAACTATTGCTCACTTGCAAATGCAAAATATGAAATTATACAGAACGCCCATGCCTTGTGATGCATTTATCCACTTAAAATATTTTAATTTTGGCAGGAAAGTAGAGTAGAAGGACGCGCAACCCCTACCCATAGGTAACATACGGCTGCACCCTCTGCAACTTTTCTAATATAGCGTCAGTTGCTTTCACAAAGACAGCATTGAAAATTTTCCTCAACTTTAGGCTATATAAGGCCTTCCTAACAACAGGGTGCATGTCATTTTTCCTGGAAAGTATTGAGAAATTAGAAATAGAGAGTTCAAGATAGAGATAATAAGTAAAATAAAACTTATCGGGTTAAACTGAAAACCTACCCTTGTATGCGGACGACCAAAAGAAGCTGTGAGTTAGGTGTCTCCAATGCTGGCCTTTTTCTCTTTAACCTGTGTTTCATGTGGACAAGGTCCATCTCCTAATTAAAGAAACAGATAATTTCAATCACTGAGTGCATTAGAATGTAGACAGGCTGGTGAATATACAAATGAAGTTGCAGAAAGAAATAAGCCTGTGGAAACATCACCAGGCTAAAGGATACTTGATAATTGGCAAGAAAATCCTGCTCAACAAGCTCATAAGAGCCAGCCGTCTACCTTAAGTTCTGAGTTTTTGCATAATACATTCCAACTTCTACTACAAATTAAAATAAAAAAACTGTCTTTATCATGTAAGTTTTTAACACGTTATTTTCAAATCCCACGTCTCAAGAGAACGTTCTGTTCAAGTATCTTAAATTTCAACAGCAAAACAAATCCAATCTTCAGCCTAAAATCACAATTAGGAAACATACATCGTTCACAATTTCTTTATATCACAGCTAAGGGTTTTATAACACTCAGAGCATAAATGCGGCTCTTTACAACATTCGGCAAATTCCAATTAACATAGCTAATGCCCACTTTTTCATACATAACAACATAAATCATCGCCCAATTTAAACTTGATAATTGAGTTTCATTACACAATACAACAAGAAAAAGCATGAAACTCAGCAGTACAAAACATCGATGACAAATAAATTACAAAAACAGCAAAAGGTTTACCCTGTAGCGATACTCTTTGATGAAATCCTCAGGTTTCTTAATATATTCTTGCTTATTTTGCTGAGACTTAAACTTCCTCTGCTCCAATTGCTCTTTCCTCCTCAAAGCCAACTCCTCATTGGTTTTCCTTCTCTTCAATATAACCTCCGGTATATACGTCAACCGCTGCGCCGTCTCTTCCGTCATCACTCCGTCCTTCAACCACACAAACCAAAAAAAAAAAAACTCAGAAACTCAATCAAAATATTAACTTTATCTTGGTTTCCTAAACTTTCTCGGGAGACAAACAGAAACCCAGAATTTTAAAAAAAACAGGAAACGTAAACAAGAAATTGGAGGAAAAAAAATGTCAAATCACTATGTTTTTCTTGATTATTTGACAAAAAAAGGAAAATTATCATAAAAAATCATGAAAAATTTGGACAGGGAGAGGGAGAGCGAGTTACCTCGCTTGAAGGCGTCTGGGATTTGGCGGCTGGGTATAGCAATAAGAGTTGAAGGGCTGAAGAGCGGAAGCAGCAGAGAAAAAATGGCGGAAGGAGAGTGAAAGAGAAGGACTAAGCGGCGCGAATGGGCTTTGGAAGGGGTTTAGGGCAAAAATCCACAATACTATTGTATACCCAGCAAGATAAAAAATAGAAAACTAATCAAAATGATTTAAAAATTTTGAATTTTACAAAAATGATAAAATATAAGGTAAAGTGAATAGCATCATAATTAACTTTTTAGAAGAAAAATATGGTTTTTCTTTAAAGTGAACAATACCAGAAGATAATACAACGATATATTATGTAACATCCCACATCGTCCAGGAGAGTGATCCTTAAATGTATATTCTCATCTCTACCTAGCACGAGGCTTTTTGGGAGCTCACTGGCTTCGGGTTCCG
This sequence comes from Pyrus communis, assembly GCF_963583255.1. Classification (NCBI taxonomy): domain Eukaryota; kingdom Viridiplantae; phylum Streptophyta; class Magnoliopsida; order Rosales; family Rosaceae; genus Pyrus; species Pyrus communis. Next base: position 21,604,348 of record NC_084809.1, on the reverse strand, counting down.
TAGGAACTCCGAAGTTAAGCGAGAAGAAGGCTAGAGCAATCTCATGATGGGTGACCCACTGGGAAGTTGCTCGTGAGTTCCCAAAAATAAAACCGTGAGGGAATAGTAAGCCCAAAACGGACAATATCGTGCTACGGTGGTGGAGCGGGCCCGGGAAGTGATCCGTCCCGGGCCGGGATGTGACAATTTGGTATCAGAGCCTAACCCTGGTCGCGTGTGTGCCGACGAGGACGTCGGGCCCCTAAGGAGGGTGGATTGTAACATCCCACATCGTCCAGGGGAGTGATCCGAATGTATATTCTCATCTCTACCTAGCACGAGGCCTTTTGGGAGCTCACTGGCTTCGGGTTCCGTAGGAACTCCGAAGTTAAGCGAGAAGAAGGCTAGAGCAATCCCATGATGGGTGACCCACTGGGAAGTTGCTCGTGAGTTCCCAAAAACAAAACCGTGAGGGAATGGTAAGCCCAAAGCGGACAATATCGTGCTACGGTGGTGGAGCGGGCCCGGGAAGTGATCCGCCCCGGGCCGGGATGTGACATATTATGTTATACCCAATAAGTTGTCAACTATACGTCATATTTCGAGTATAACGATATATTTTACACTAAGACTGTCTCCAATTCATGGAATAAGGCTTAAATTATAAACTTTAAAAGCCCCCAAACCATCTCCAACCATGGGCTAAAATAAGCCTCGGGGAGAAAATAAATATATGGGCTAGATTCTCCTCAGGATTTAAGTCTAGCTTAAATTATTCTGAACCCACCAAAATGTCATATTTTAAACGTTTTTTCGCTTATAATTTAACGGTTATGATCAAATGAGATTAAATTTACTAGTAAAAAAAAATTTGACGACCCAAAATTAAATCTAACGTCTAAAACAATTTAAGAAAATTATTTAAATCAAATTTAACTTAAAACTTTATAAATACCTATGTATTTGTATGATTTCTAATTACTTATCGGAATTTAAAGATTTTTAAATTAAAATGTTCATAAAAATAAATTAGGATAATCTACATAACTTGAATTTTCAGAAAAAGTTACCAAAAATAAAAAGTGAACAGTATCGGGAGATAGTACAACGATATATTATGTTATACCCAAAAAGTTGTCAACTATACATCATATTTTGAGTACAACGATATATTTTACACTAAGACTGTCTCCAATTCATGGGATAAAGCTTAAATTATAAGCTTTAAAAGCCCCCCCTCCCCCAAAAACCATCTCTAACCATGGGCTAAAATAAGTCTCGGGGAGAAAATAAATATCTGGGCTAGATTCTCATCAGGATTTTTAAGTCTAGCTTAAATTATTCTGAACCCACAAAAATGTCATTTTTAACGTTTCACTTATATTTAACGGCTATGATCAAATGAGATCTGACACACCCCGACCTAGAAAGTCCACTTGGACCCTGAATCGAGCTGTGCTGGCCGACATTTGGAAGGTGACGAAACCATAAAATGTGATAGTGTATAAAAAGTGAATAAATTTGAATCTAAAAGTGTCTAAGTACCAGAGTGCGCTACGAGTGGGAGCGAACCCATATCACACGCGATGTCAGAGCATAGGTAAGGTATAGTAGTGCGGGTAAGAATCATACCCTCAGAATTATCCATCAATACTAAGATTCGCCACAGATTCTTGTCGATACAAACTCAGCAGCTAAAACCTAGAGGGCACTAAACAGAAGGTGTGAGTAAGCAATAAAACCAAACTTCCCAAAGTTATTACCTCTCTAAAAGTAATGCCCCTAATTGTAAAACCCGTATCCTTTTCCATAAGACAGTACAACATATATACATATATCCAAACCATACTCAGAAATGACCAAAACCATGGTTTGCCATCAACTCCACCATACATTAATAAGTAGGCTAAATGAACTAAATCAATACAAAGTGATATATCAGTCAGAGTCATCTAAAATGACATGTACAACTTATCCATATCTCATCAATCATGGCTACCATATAAGTCGGAGTCACCTATAGTGACCTGTACGACTTATCCATATCTCATCAATCCTGGCTAGCATATAAGTCGGAGTCACCTATAGTGACCTGTACGACTTATCCATATCTCATCAAATCTGGCTAGCCAATAGCTCAATAAGTATACCTGCACACGAGTCGGAACCACCTAAAGTGGTATGTACGACAAGACTGGGTGTAAATAAATATGCTCAAGTGCTACGATCACGTGAAGACTGGGCGAATAATCGCGGGTCACCTACGAGTCGGAACCACCTAAAGTGGTCTGTACGACAGGACTGTGCACCTACCTTGAATCCAAGGTGAGCGTAAGGTGCGGGAGGTGAACATCACATGAAGGACTGTGCCCTAGCCACGGGCGGAAGCACTAACACCGGGGTGCAGGTTTACGAGCTATACTATATCTCAACACAATCGTACTCACTACCATCACTAACATCAACATGTACTCACCTGAAGCTTACCTGGGTGTCCTGCGTCCACCTTTGCACTTGAAAGCATTCCCAATAATTATATGCAAGTAGTATACATATGGATATACCATGATGCAATCTAACACTCAACCATGTTGTAGCATTTTCAATTATAAACTATACAGTATGAAATGTACAATCAATAACGCTCTACTCCCGAACTACTTATTTTCAGGGATAACTATCCATGATAACCCAATTAACACTAATTAACTAACTAATTCTCAAAACTAAAACTTGTCTTTATCAATTTCCTTCGGATTACTCAATTTCCCAAATAAGGCTTTTGTCTCAAATATTTTATGGCTGCATCTAACGTCTCGTTAGACTGCCTACGTACCCTAGACAGGGATCAAGCCATTCGTAGTTCATATAGGTACTTCAAGCATTCACAATAATTATACGAAGGTAATATGCCTAATCAATTTAAAAGTGTCGATAGAATTCTCAACAATATGTACGATAAAAAGGAAAAGATCCACTCACCTGGAGTCCACGCTATGATTTTCTAGCGCACGCATCGAGGCGTCCTGAATGATTGGTCCCTATGACCAATTATCAAATCACATCTCAGAACTCTTATCCGAAGAATACGTAATTCACATAAAATACAACCTCAACGGCATTATAAAATAGTTTGAGACCCATTGACCACAAGTCAACCATCGATCAAAGATCGACGGTAGGGTTTACAACCCTGTATAACTTGACCCGGAAGATCCGCATATCAGATTTCCAATCCGCAACTCCCAACGATCCACAATATGTTTCCAGAATAACATATTAAAATTTCATTACGATCCAACGGTCAGATCTCCGCCAATTGCCTAAAACAAGTGGTCGTGAACATTTATTTTACTAACTTACGAATCCAATTCAGGAAGATCCGTAAGTCGGATTCCCGATCCATAAATTCCTATGATCTTTAAATATTACGTATTATAATGTATCCAATTTTGGTGACGATCCAACGGTCGGATCATCGATTCACATTTTTATCAAGTAACGTATCGTAACGAATTTATGTTCCAACTATCAACCTACGTCATTCAAATGACAAAACTGAATTCAAGACATTTGACATAGCCTAAAAATAGCATTGGCGGCCCACTGGCCACGTGATGCGAGATTTATACGCGCACAAATTAAACCCTCTTTTTGACAATTGTAATATAAGTATAAGTAGGGATCGTTCTGGACCGGGGATTAGGAGGGATTGTTAATCACTTGGATTTGACTCAAAAACGTAAAAACACAATATAAAACACTATACTAGACTCAAAGAATGCAAAACTAAACTTTAAAACAATAAGACAAACCAAAGACTCAAAATGCTTTAAAAACACAAACTAAAATGATTTCTAACTAAATTGAACAATAAAGTAAAGGGGGATTGAGTTTTGGACGAATTTGAAAACAAAACAAAAACTTGGAAACAAAACAGATTGTAAAACGAAGAATGATGAGAAACTAGTTAGAGGGTTCCTTATCCACACATGAACATAAGCATATAATTTGACTCCCAGTTATGACTTCAACAAACGATGAATGACAATACTCCAAGTTAATTAGGTCCACTTAAATTAACTTTCAGATTTCCCTAGATTCATTGGATTGAATGGGATACGCATTACAACCAAATTATTCCTAATCAAAGTCCCTAACATGGAATACGCATGATAGAGACATTCAACAAAGATCATTAAGTTCAACGGAAATCATAAACATCGACTAGGCATTCATAACTATGGAATACGCATGTTAATCCAGCCTAGGGTTTACTAAACACAATCGTGACTAGCGATTTTTACTACTCATGAATATAAGTTCATAACGATTAGGTGAAATTCCCTTATATCCTAGCATCAAGTTTAGGCATGCAAATTAAGTGTCGACCCTCAACCCACATACATAAACAAGCTCTTAATCAAAACAGAAAAGTAACCCACATCTAAAGTTCATGAATTCATAACTGGAGTAAATCAAATCATAACCAACATATGTCCATGGCTTCAAATTCGCCTCTAACTAAAAAGAAATTAGTTCCACATGTTTAACATAATTGAATAACAAGTTAAATTAAACATGAAAACAGAAACAAGAAAAGAAAGAACAAATTGATGGAATTGAATGGATGGAAAGTTAGCTACGGGGTTCATCTCCACATATGTTATACTTGCAAAATAAAATGATTTCCAATTGCATTTCAATAAACCATTAATTCTCAACACCCCAAGTTAACCGTGAATTGCACTAATTAACCCTCAGATTTTCCTAACGTTATTGAATTGGATGATTGCATACGACAACCCAAAACATTCCCCACAAGTTCCCTATATGAACTGCATAATAGAGATACAAGCAATAATCATTACGTTCTTTGAAAACCATAAACATTGACGAAGCATTCGTTACTATGAACTGCATGAAACTCTTGCCAAGAATTCATTTAACGCGATTGTTTATAAGCAACCTCCACTACTTGTGAATATAAGTTTGTAACGATTAGGTGAAACTCACTTATATTCTAGCGTCATATTCATGCATGAAAATTAAGCGCGCATTCTCAATAATCATACATAAATAAGTTATCTATCAAATAGTTAAACAAATTGAATTCACAATTTATGAAACGCAATTAGAAGTAATCAAATTAAAATGCAAGCATAAACATATATTTCGAATCCCCCCCTAGCCAAAGGGGGGTTTAGTTCCTCATGATTACAAAACAAAGAGAATTGAAATTAAACATTGAAATCAAAGAAACACCTAAACATTCCAACAACTCAAACTTGAATTGTATGAACGTTTAGGCCCTCTTATCTTCCTCTTCGTTGTAGCACAAGGTCTAAGGATAGTTTGATGGTGTGAATGGTTTGGGGAGTGGTGAAAATGGAAGGAGGAGGCCACGGCAATGGGATGATTTCTGGTGGTGTTTGGATTGGTATGGAGGGCACGGCAAGGGTGGTTTGATGGTCTACATTCTGAATATGGAAGAGTTAATGAGAATGAATGCAATGGATGCTTATTTATAGGTGAAATGGGGGGAACATGACAGCTAGGAGGGAATGTGGCTGCATATTTGAATGATTAAAGGATGCATGTGGGTTGGAAATGCATGTGCAATGAATATGTGGCTGCATGTGCAAGGGGACAATCTGGAAATGAAGGTGAATGTGCACGGCAATGGCTTCTTTGGTGCTGAAAATGCATGTGAAAGCATGTGTTGGCTGAATTAAAGAATGTGAGGGAATGATGAAAGGGGAAACATGACAGCTAGGTTGGATTAATTAAAGGGAGTGCATGTGGCTTGGTTGGAATGATTGGAATGCAATCTGAAATAGGAGATGGAATGGGATGCACGGCAATGATGGTGTTTTGTGTGAATGATGGCAGATTGTGTTTGCATGTGAATTAGGTTGTGAAATGATGAAGGAAATGCATGTGCACGGCAAGGGGAGTGCATGTGCTGATTTATGAAGATGCATGTGCAATGAAGTGGAATGGATGTAGCTGCAAGGTTTTGTGTTAGGTGATGGGTGCATGTTAAGTGATAAGTGATAAGTGGTGATGATAAGTAATGATATGTGGGAGTGTGGCTGAAATGAAGGAGTGAAATGTTGGAATGTTATGCACGGCTAAGGATATAGGAAAGGTTTAAATGTCCTAAAACTAAAGGGAACAAGGTTCCAACACTTTGGTCTTCAATTAGGTCTTCAATTTCGTCCAACACTTTGGCTCCAAGCATAAGCTATCCATCCTTAGCCCAAAAGTGCTCCAAAAGTCTCCAAAATGCATCTTTTTGCTCCTTTAGCCCTTTGGACCTACAAACACACGAAAATAGCTTAAAGTACTAAAATAATTAAAGAAACATAACGTAAATGCACAAGAACAAGCCATTTAAGTCGCATGAATATGCTCCTATCACCACGCACCGCCGCGGGTGGCGGTCGGCCGCCCCGACTCGCCGGAAAATCCAACTATTTCCAAAAATTCTCAAACTTCACAGAAATGAAGATATCAGTGAGTGGAGCAACTTTCATACCTGCCACGAAGTCCAAAAGTGGACGGAAGATGGTCAATTTTGCCCACAAAGCAGGCGGATGCCTAAAACTTCCCGACGTCGATTTGTCGTCTACGGTGGTCCAACGGGGTCAAGGTTGGTTGGGTTTTGCTCCTGGGATGATGGGCTACAAAGCCCAAGTGGTTGCATCGGCCATCGCTTTGCCGATTTGCCAGAAAATCGAAAAGGGTGGCCGGAGCACCATTGATTTTCGTCAACTTTCGTGGCCTTAAACCGCCCCATACCATGGTTAATCAAGGTGATTCTTGGGTGGGTTTTGTAGAGGGGACTGAGAGTTTCAAGATGGTAGTGGTGGCATCCAAAAACTCCACCGGAGTTGGCCGGAATCGGCCTTGGCAGATGGACTCGCGGTGGTGCGGGTATGGGTGCACGGGAAGCTTTCCCCCCCCCCCCCCCCTTTTTTTTTTTTTTCTTTTCTTCTTTCCTTTTGATTGGCTGCAAGCTTCCCTTATTCTTCTAATTGGTTCCTTTAATTTAATTGGTTCACTAATCCCACAAGGTGGGAATTCAAATATTTAAATAACCAATTTCAAACGTCCATAACTATACCGTTATAATCTGGACTCACAAACGGCTTTCGTCTATACGTTCGTACCAATGAGTACTACAAGGATATGCTAAAAGAATAAGTCCCACATCTCTCAAGTCGATGGTCAACGGAAGTCAAAGTCCTTGCCTCTAGGGCAATTTCGTAAATTCACGCTTTTAAAATAAAATAAAAACGTAAAATTTGGAACGGGTTGTCACAATCTACCCACCTTAAGAAAATTTCGTCCTCGAAATTTAAAATCATCAGTCCAAAGTAGAATACTCAAAATTAAAGAGATATATGTATGTAAATACATACACGTGGAAGACACAAAGTGATAGCGACTACATAAAAGAGGAATACATTCCGTCATGATCGGAGTGTAGTGCCTCTTCTTTCATGCCTCCAAATTCCTACTATCCTCTCATAAACGTGTTCAAAGCGTAACAAACTTCCTAATTAAGCATGTAATATTTTTGGGTCAAGCCCAAACAACAATTAACGAATTAAATAAGTAAGTACAAATATTAACATAGAATAATCCACTTGTTTACTTGCTTAACAACCCAACGAATAAATTATTAATATTACGGTCTGCACCCCGCAAAACCGACAATTCACTGTTGTCTTGATAAGCAAGTAACAATTCCCGAGGGTGCAATATTACCATCTTGCCCCTCAATGGGAAATACACATACTAGCCTCGATCGTACTCATTCACTACCTTCTGAGGCAACATCGTCACAATCTCAATCAAGTATTTGTTTGCAATAATCTGCTGTAAATCACAAGCTGCACATACAATATTTGTATTATATTTCGAATGATACCATACTCCTAAACAGGAATGTAACCGTAGTTACCCATAATTCTAACAAAAGTATGCGTCCATTAAATATGCGATGTGCGTAAAATCTCCATACATCAACTCCAATGATACCATAGTTAACCCGAAATTGTAACCGTGGTTACAAGTGACTAGAATGGAGATAAGGATATATTGCAACCATGCTACTGGTGGGACAAACAAGATGCAACTCGTCCACAAAGGTCTGAGTAACTCATTTCAAACTAATCGTTAATCTAGGAGTATAAATGCAATATTGAACAACTTCTAATACTCAAAACCTTCACAACGACTTCCAAAGGCTTGGAAGTGAAACATGTAACACGATGAAATATAAATACACCAAGATGATAATCTTGTCAGGTTTCTGTTTGCTGAATTTGTATAGAAGTCTAGAAGTAGTTTTCTCAAAAAGTCATCGTCGTCTGGACACAATTAGAAAATTGTAGTTGCCCAAGGAAGTTTGAACTCTATATCCTCAATATCCCCACAATATAATCAAAAGTGGGGTGCAAAATTAAAGGAGATCAAAGGAGATCAAATGAGATCAAATTTACTAGTAAAAAAAAAAAAAAATTGAAGGCCCAAAATTAAATCTAACATCTAAAATAATTTAAGAAAATTATTTAAATCAAATTTAACTTAAAACTTTATAAATACCTATGTATTTGTATGATTTTTAATTACTTATCGGAATTTAAATATTTTTAGATTAAAGTGTTCATAAAAATAAATTCGGATAATCTACATAACTTGAATTTTCAGAAAAAGTTACCAAAAATAAAAAGTTAGGCTAAAATCATTATTTAATAATCTCAAGCTAAAATATTAAGCCACAAGGGTTGGAGGAGAAAATCAGTTTCTAGCTTATGGTTTAGAATTTTATAGCTTAAATTTTATCCCCATAGGCTGGAGATGGTCTAAGGGGAGGGAGAGTTCGGAAGCCACACAATAGACAACCTAATTAGTATCGAATTCGTCATCCACGATATTTGAACCTAAGACCTCTCACTTACAAATGAAAAGGAATACAGTCAGATCGTAATACTAAGTGGCTCTATACACCATACTGTACCCAATATAAATTGACTATTAAAGGCTTGGAAAAAACATTTAAGGAATTTTTTTTTTTTTGAAGTATCATACGGATTTATATACATTTTTCAACTTGTTATATTAACTACAGTTTTAAGAAAATTTTTATTTTAACTTTTTAAAATCGTTAATTTGTTATCAATCTTTAACTCGATTAAGTTTTCTATTCAAAATAAATCATATGCCACATGACTTGTGTTAAGAATTATTTCGGACTTTTCAACTTTCCACTCCCCTTCTAACAAGTTCCCTTCGACAAAAGAAAATTTTAATGTTTCAACAAATCAAAAAATGAAAATGATCAGGAACAAATCAAAAGATGAAAATGATCAGGCTATGGAATAATACTTTTTATATAGTAACTGGTAGAACACAATGAAACTTACTATAGTCCTCAAAACATATACATGTGTAAGTGGAGTATAGTTGACTTATAAAACAATGGAGAATATCAAACTTGTCATTTTACTAAGATACTGCTCATGATAAGCAATGAAATGAAAAGGAGATCGAATGTAGAAATAACCTTGAGCACAAGGCACATAAGTTATTGATGCGAGATTTATACGCACACAAATTAAACCCTCTTTTTGTCGATTTGTAGTATAAGTATAAGTAGGGATCGTTCTGGACCGGGGATTAGGAGGGATTGTTAATCACTTGGATTTGACTCAAAAACTTAAAAACACAGTTTAAAACACTAAACTAGACTCAAAGAATACAAAATTAAAGTTTAAAACACTAAGACAAACCAAAAACTCAAAATGCTTTAAAAACACAAACTAAATTGAATTCTAACTAAAATGAACATTAAAGCAAAATGGGGATTGAGGTTTTACGAAAATTGAAATAACGAAACAAGTTAATAAACTAGACAGAATGTAAATATGAAATTTATGGATGAATGCTAGCTAAGGGGTTCATCTCCATACATGTTACACTTGCATACAAGATTGATTCTCAGTTGGTCTTTCGATAAATTATGAAACTCAACACCCCGGGTTAATTAGGTCCACTTAAATTAACCGTCAAGTTTTCCTTAAGTTAATGAATTGGATGGGTTAGCGCAACGCAATTCACCACATTCTCCAAAAGTCCTTTACGTGAAAAGCACAATAAAGATACAATCAAAGATCATTAAGCATTATGAAAACTATAAGTGTTGACGAGGCATTCGTTACTATGGAATACGCATGAAACTAGTGCCAAGAATTCATTTAACGCGATTGTTTATAAGCAACCTCCACTACTTGTGAATATAAGTTCATAACGATTAGGTGAAATTCACTTATATTCTAGCGTCATATTTATGCATGAAAATTAAGCGCGCATTCTTAATAAACATTCATAAATAAGTTATCAATCAAATGGTTAAACAAATTGAATCCACAACTTATGAAATTCCAACGAAAGTTAATCAATTCATATTGCAAATATAAACATAGTTTCGAATCACCCCCTAGCTAAAGGGGGTTTAGTTCCTCATAACTTTGAAATCAAAGAAACGCCTAAACATTCCAACAACTCAAACTTGAATTGTATGAACGTTTAGGCACTCTTCTCTTCCATTCCTCATACATACAAAACAAAGAGAATTAAAATGAAACATTGAAATCAAAGAATCACCTAAACATTCCAACAACTCAAACTTGAATTGTATGAACGTTTAGGCCCTCTTATCTTCCTCGTTGTTGTAGCACAAGGTCTAAGGTGAGGTTTGGGGGATTATGGAAATGGATGAGGAGTGGTGTAGAAGTGGAAGGGGAATGGAAAAATGGTGTTTGGATTATAAGGGGAGAGATGGGAAGCTCACGGCTAGGGAAGGGAGAATGTGTTTGTAATGTGTTGTGTATGAAATGAGATGATATTGAATGAATGAATGCAAGGGTATTTATAGGAGTAATGGAGGGAACATGACAGCTAGGAGGTGGGTGGAAATGTGGCTGCAAGTTTGGTGAATGATGATGCGGAAATTATACGCACACAAACTAAACCCTATTTGTGACAATTGTAGTAATGATGTAAGTATGGATCGTTCTAACCGGGGATTAACTAGGGATGCTAAACACTTGACTCAAATAAATAAAACTAACTTTTAAAACACTAAGACAAACTAAAAGACTCAAAACAAGTTCAAAAGACTCCAAATACTTAAAAACATAAAATAAGACAAATCAAATGATTAAGACTTAACAAAATAGGGGGGGGATTGTGGTTGGACGAGATTAAACTAAACGGACAGATCATAATTTAAAACAGATAGTAAAGATGAATGTGATGAAAATATGGATGATGGAATAGCTAAGGGGTTTTTCTCCACACATGTTACACTTGCATACAGGATTGATTTTCGGTTGGTCTTTCGATAAATTATGAAACTCAATGCTCCAAGTTAATTAGGTCCGCTTAAATTAACTTTCAGATTTCCCTAGATTCGTTGGATTGAATGGAATACGCATTACAACCAAATTATTCTTAATCAAAGTCCTTAACCATGGAATACGCATGATAGAGACATTCAACAAAGATCATTAAGTTCAACGGAAATCATAAACATTGACGAGGCATTCGTTACTATGGAATATGCATGAAACTTATGCCAAGAATTCGTTTAACGCGATTGTTTATAAGCAACCTCCACTACTTGTGAATATAAGTTCGTAACTATTAGGTGAAACTCACTTATATTCTAGCGTCATATTCATTCAAACGGTTAAACAAATTGAATCCACAACTTATGAAATTCCAACCAAAAGTAATCAATTCATATTGCAAGCATAAACATGTATTTTGAATCACCCCCTAGCTAAAGGGGGGTTTAGTTCCTCATAACTTTGAAATCAAAGCCTAAACATTCCAACAACTCAAACTTGAATTGTATGAACGTTTAGGCACTCTTCTCTTCCATTACAAAACAAAGAAAATTGAATTTAAACATTGAAATCAAAGAAACACCTAAACATTCCAACAACTCAAACTTGAATTGTATGAACGTTTAGGCACTCTTCTCTTCTTCGTTGTTGTAGCACAAGGTCTAAGGTGAGTTTTTGGGGGATGAGGAGTGGTTGGAATGAAGAGAAAATATGCAGAAAATGAAGGGATATGCACGGCAAGAATGGAGGTGTTTGTGGTGTGTTGTGTATGAAAATGAGATGTGAATTGAATGGGGAATGAATGAATGACAAATGAATGAAGTGTGTGTGGTTTATATAGGGAGAGAGTGGGTGAGAATGTGGCTGCAATGCATTTGAAAAATAGCTAGGAAAGTGGGTGGAAAGCTGGAATTGCACAAGGGGAATGCTGGAAATGCAATGGATCCCACGGCATTGAAGGTTTTGGTGCATGTGTTTGGTGAAATTGTTTGTTGGAAAAAGCTTTGTGAATTAGGTGGATTGTAGGTGGGTTATGATGATGAAAGCATGTGGAATTGCAAGGAGGAAAGGTGCAGAAAATGGAAGGGAAGGGCACGGCAACAATGGAAGTGTTTGGTGATGTATGCAATGATGAAGAGTGAATAAAAAATGCATGTAGGGTTAGCTAGGTTGGCTTTGTTTGAGTGCATGTGTTTGGTGGGAACAAAGGGGGAAGCACGGCATGTGTGTGAATGTGATGGCTAAGGTGAATTATATGTGGAATAAAGATGGAGAAGGTGGTGTAATGATGCATGGTTGTAGTTTAAGGTGTTGAATATGGATTTGCATGGCCTTTGAAGTGATTGTGGGTTTTGGAAGGAAATGCATGGCCTTGGGGTTGGTTTAAGAGAGAATGGGCTAGGCCCTTTGTTTTATGTCCAAAGTGAAAATAAGGCCTTCAAATTCGTCCAAACTTTGGCTCCATGGATAAGCTATCCAATCCATGCCCAAAAATGCTCCAAATAGCCTCAAAATGCACTTTCTTGCTCCCTAAGCCCTTAGAACCTGAAAACACACAAAAGAAGCATAAAGAACTAAAATAACTAAAGAAACATAACGTAAATGTACGAGAACAAGCCATTTAAGTCGCATGAATATGCTCCTATCAAATACCCCCACACTTATCTTTTGCTAGTCCTCGAGCAAAACAAAACAACAAAAGAACACGAAACTAGACAAAACGAACAAAACACAACCTACACCTTCCAACAATTGTCTAATGGATTTCCAATGCAGATGACAAGTTAAAAATCATTAGTCCCATAGATTTTTGTCATCTTCACACTTAAGTACATTCTTACTCATAGTCACCACATATTATTTCACAAATAAGCATTTAAAACCATGTTTTGAATGTAGTAACATGCCTTAGAGAATTTGCTCAAATCCTTACAAGATATGCACTCGTTTTTCACACAGATTTTCTGACTACACACCCTAAACTAGTTATATGTGAGAAGATTGATGTAAACATAAAAACGAACACTCACATATATGTATTTCAAAGGAAGCAATTTCTGGAGTTAATAAGCATGTTTAGATATGATCTCATGAATTGAATGCTACTACTTAGATGCGAGAACCAGTGACACCATATGCTCATACCAAGTTCAAACTCCACAATTGAAATACATAACACTCAAGATTGAAGTCACGGGTTATAATGGGGCTTGGGGTGTTTGGATAACAAAGAAGGAGTATGGAAAACAAAGGTTCTTTAAGCAATAGTGAGCAAAGTAATGAATTAGACATTTAGAATTCCCTTTAGAACGCAAAAATCAACTTTGAACACCCAAGGGGAATCACACAAAACTTAGGGCCATATTCAACTTTTTTGGACCCTTTCTTCAACCATAAACGCTTGTGAGTTCATTCTTACTTATTTTCACTCTTTTTTTTTTTTTTTTTTTTTTGTTTTTTTTTTGTTTTTTTTGTTTTTTTTTGTTTTTTTTTTGTTTTTTTTTTTTTTTTCTTCTTCTTTTTCTTTTGAATCTCAAAACATATATATAAACTTAAGAACAAACTTTTACTCCCCCACACTCATTTTCTTGCATAATGTAACTCAAAAGGAATTCATTTTCCGTCATGCTTACCATGCTTCAAGAACAAGGGTACAGATGGTCCTAATCTAGGTTAGGTAAGGGGTGATGTGGTTAGCAAAGAAAATAGGCTAAACGAGGCTCAACGGGGTTAAGACTTACAATATATACGAAATATAGGAAGTAAGGCTATTTGGCTATGATGGCAACTACACAACTTCATCTTGATATATGTTATGCAATTCAATGTCATGCTTTGAATGAAACGGATATAAGTTCTAGCATTTAGTTCTATCATGATACAATTGCATTCTAAGTAGCAACCGAGCAAGGAATAATGAGATCATGCAACAACTTTAGAAAACAAAGAATCACAGAAAATAACTCTCCAAAGAAAGTAATGGCTCGAGTCTCACAGGGTTGTAGCGTTTGTTTGAGTTCCTTCTTTCAAGCATGTTACAAAAACGAATTTTTCTTTTATGATTGCATGTGAAGTTATACATTATAACCATAACCAAGCATATACCAAGAGTAAATCAAACTTTTCTCTATGTTCATAACTCTTTTTAACAGTCATGTAATTACAAACCAAATCCTTATCATTGTGTTGGAAGATATCCTAAGACCCAAACACACAAAAACGACTCAAAACACTCTTTTTAGGCTTTTCAAAACAATTTTTTTTTTTCAAATTTTTATGGTATTTTCGGAGTTATAAAAACAAAACATACTAAAATACTCTAAAACAACTTAAAAACACCTTAAAACAGTAAGGAACAACATTTGAAGTTATGGGTGATAAAATCTCACGAATTTGTATCAACAACATTAGTTACCAATACCCCCACACTTAAATCAAACATTGTCCTCAATGTTTTAAGCTTAAAATCACACCAAACAAAAGTAAACATAAAAACAGCAACTAAACATACTAAACATGGCAGAATGTAAATAACAAAGAGAAGAGTTTAGAGACGCAAATCTGGTTGTGGAATGTAAATTCCATCTTCTCCTTGTTGATTTCATTGAGGCTTGATGTTGTTGATTCCACAAGGGTTCCTCTTGAACTGGTTTCTGCCCATCGTTGATTTTCCTTTGTGCTACTTCTTGAACTGGACAGCAGGATGGTTCTTTTGGTTTCCCCCGAAGGTCTGAGCTTACTCCTTTGGTCTGTTTCTTTGTTCAATCTTTCCAATTCGTATTGAAAAGGTTTGGAGGATAACTCAGCCTAAGTTTGTCTCCACATGCTTCAATGTATCATTTTCACTTGCCTTACTCGCTCCCCTTTGCAGAAGTGGTCCCTTCTCTGGAAGTGTATCAACCGTTGAAGATGACTACTCGAGAGCAACGCTAGGTAAGCAATCAGGAATAGATTCCAGGCAGTTGGCTCCAGATCGGAGGACTGACTCCAAGTGCCGGCTGATTGCTTCTTTCACTTTGCCATGCGAGTAAGAACAAGGACAAAGAAAAGGACAGGGAAAGAGCATGATATGAGATACTTTTGCTTTAGACCTTGATGATATGAGATACCTTTGCTTTTGAAGAAACGGCGAATGAAGCAGCACATGTATTTGTTGTGGTTGTCTCCACATGCTTCGATCAACCGTTTCCTTCTGCCTTATTTGTACTCCAGGTTTCTGGTATCTTCTTTGGGGGAGAAAAAATTGAGTATTTCAAAAGGCGTTGCTGGGAGAGCGCCCTCAGAGGTGCGGAAGAGTTGGGCATTTTTCTTCAGGTTTGCCTTGCCATAAAAGACGAAGGTCGACATATATAGAGATAATATCAAGTGGTGGTACTATTCTTTTACCCTTGTCGACAAATGTCTCTTCGATATCAAAACGACGCCTCTTCGATTTCTGAGCAGGCGCCCTTTCGATTTCTGAACGACGCCCCTTTGCTTTCTGAACGACACGTAGTAGTGCGAATGCGGCTCCTTTTGACAAAGCTGCACGCGTTTTCTGAAAAGCAGAGAAAGCGTCGCCGAACTTTGCGCTTGTCGGCAAAAGATGTGTAGTTGCGATGATGGCCTCCACGTGTTGTCTGAAAAGAAGAAATCTTTTGACAAAGTTGAACGCGCCTTCTGAAAAGCCGAGCGTCGCCTAAATTACGCCGGAAATTCCGGCTTCTTGAATCGGTGGACGCGTCGCCTTGGCTTTTTATAGAGCTATCGATCACCACAACAAACACACTCTGAAGAATTCCCATTCTTGAAAATCGACTCCGGCCCTTTGAAATTTAACTCCATCCCTTCTCTTTGAACACTTTTGAAAAATGGCAAACTCATCGAACCTTAGCTTGGAATTGAGCTTTAGCAGTGATACGGGCGCACCGCATCAAGGTAACGTATGGCGCCCTTCTTTCTTATCTTCTAACGGTCTTCTCACAGGTGAAGACTTCGTGATGCAGGACGCCACAACAGCTACAATAGTAGCTAGGAACCTCCTCACTCCAAAAGATAGTAGGCTGCTGTCAGGACGGTCCGATGAGTTGGCCGTTCAAGAGTCCCTCGCACTTAGTGTTCAGTGTGCGAGTTCTGTGTCCAACATGGGCCAACGCCTGCTTGCCCGCTCCCGTCAGGTGGAATCATTGATAGCAGAGGTGGAAAGTCTCAAGCAGGAGATCAAACTGCTTAAGTACGAGAATAGAAGTTTGCACGTGCTTGCCAACAACTATTCAACGGGTATGAAGAGGAAGCTTGATGAGCTACAAGAATCCAATGGTCGGATGCAAAGTGACCGTCAAACTGACCGTCAAAGGCTTGCGGCTTACTTCCAGAGGCACATTTTTCCGGGCTCATCCAGCGTTTGGCCAAGTATTGAGGCCTCTTCTTTGATGCCTCCCGCTCCGATACCTCCCGCCCCGATGCCTCCCGCATCTATACCTTCCGCTTCGACGCCTTCCGCTCCGATGCCTCTTGCTTCTAGAGTTTTGCCCAGTAGTGGGGCTTCAAGTAAACGCCCTTTGTGAAGGCTCCATCTTTCTTTGTTTAGCAGTGCCTATCAATAAACCAAACATTTTCTCAATGTTACAATCATAGAATCACACAATTAATAAACAAACAAACAATAACAACTAAACAACCTAACAAGGCAAAAACGAAATAGCAACAAAGAGAAGAGTTTTTAGGAATCTGGAATTGGAGTGCTTTCTAAGTCTTCCTTTGTTGAATGCATGGGTTGCCTCCCAAGTAGCGCTTTCTTTTACGTCTTGCAGCCGGACGGTACCTCCGTTTAAGATTGACTAGGTTTCACGGCATGGAGGGGTACCTCCTCCACGACATGCTCCTTAAACGTCTCGTAATAGGGCTTCAATCGATGCCCATTCACTTTGAATTCTTGCTGCGTCCTTGAACTTTTGATTTGTACTGCACCATGAGGGAAAACATTAGTGACAATAAAAGGACCAACCCATTTGGAACGCAACTTACCCGGAAACAAACGTAGGCGAGAGTTGAAAAGTAACACTTTCTGCCCAACTGTGAAGGTCTTGGTTCGAATCATTTTATCATGGAATGCTTTGGTCTTGGCTTTGTACATCCGGGCATTCTCATAGGCTTCATTCCGAATCTCCTCAAGTTCATTCAATTGGAGCTTCCTATGAACTCCCGCTGCATCTATGTCCATGTTGAAAGTCTTCACGGCCCAATGTGCCTTGTGCTCTAACTCTACAGGCAAATGACATGGCTTACCATAGACGAGCCGAAAAGGTGACATCCCAATGGGTGCTTTGTACGCCGTACGATATGCCCACAGTGCATCATCTAAACGTAAGCTCCAATCCCTCCTTGTTGGTCCAACGGTCTTCTCCAAAATTTGTTTGATTTCTCGGTTAGACACCTCGGCTTGGCCATTTGTTTGAGGATGGTAAGGTGTGGAGACCTTATGGTTGACATGGTACTTTCTTAGCAACGCCTCAATGGTCCGATTGCAAAAGTGAGACCCTCCATCACTTATGATTACTCTCGGCATTCCAAACCTAGCAAAAATGTTAGTTTTCACGAAATCTGCAACCACCTTAGAATCGTTAGTACGGGTGGCTTTTGCTTCCACCCATTTAGAAACATAATCAACGGCTAGCAAGATATAAGTGAAACCATAAGATGGAGGGAAAGGGCCCATGAAATCAATGCCCCAAACATCAAAAATTTCAACATTAAAGACAGGGGTTTGCGGCATTTGGTCCTTGGTACCTATGTTATCGATTCGTTGGCAACGATCACAAGACATACAAAAGGTTCTAGCATCCCTAAATATAGTCGGCCAATAAAAACCACACTCTAGAACCTTGAGGGCAGTGCGTTGTGTGCCAAAATGACCACCACATGCATATGTGTGACAAAAGCTTAGAATTGAGTGAAATTCAGAATCATGCACACATCTACGTACAATTTGATCTGAGCAATACTTCCATAAATAAGGGTCATCCCAAACATAGAAACGTGCATCATTTTTAAGCTTATCACGTTGGTGCTTGTTTAGTTCATTTGGAAATTGTTTAGCCACCAAGTAATTCACTAAATCTGCATACCATGGTTCACTTACCTCAATGGATAGCAGCTGCTCATCGGGAAAAGTTTCAGGGATAGGTACGGCATGTTCATGCTCCTCGTGGATCATTCGGCTTAAATGGTAAGCCACTACATTCTCGCTTCCTTTCTTATCCCGGATTTCAATATCAAATTCTTGCAGAAGAAGAATCCAACGGATAAGCCTCGGCTTTGCTTCCTTTTTCGTGATCAAGTACCTCAAAGCTGCATGATCAGAATAAACGATTACTTTAGTACCAATTAAATATGAACGGAATTTATCTAAAGCAAAAACCACAGCTAGAAGTTCTTTTTCCGTCGTGGAGTAGTTCAATTGGGCATCATTGAGAGTCCGAGAGGCATAGTATATGACATGCGGCCGCTTGTCTCTTCTTTGCCCTAGAACAGCTCCTAATGCATAGTCGGATGCATCGCACATGAGCTCGAACGGAAGGCTCCAATTTGGAGGTACAATAATGGGGGCCGAGACTAGCTTCTCCTTGAGTTGGTTAAATGCCGATTTACACTCTTCATCAAACTTGAATGGCACATCTTTTTGAAGCAATTGGCAAAGAGGGTTGGACATCTTGGAGAAGTCCTTGATAAAACGCCTATAGAACCCTGCATGGCCAAGAAACGAACGTACCTCTCTAACCGAAGTAGGAGAGGGTAAGTGACGTACAAGGTCTATTTTCGATTTATCTACTTCAATTCCTTTTTCTGAAACAATATGTCCTAAAACTATACCTTGTTTCACCATAAAGTGACATTTCTCCCAATTCAAGACAAGGTTAGTTTCAACACATCGTTTCAAAATTAAGGTTAGATTATCCAAGCAATTATCAAATGAACTCCCAAACACACTGAAATCATCCATGAAAACCTCAATGATCTTTTCAACAAAATCCGAAAATATACTTACCATACACCTTTGGAAAGTGGCCGGTGCGTTGCATAAGCCAAATGGCATGCGACGATAAGCAAATGTTCCAAAGGGACATGTGAATGTGGTCTTCTCTTGATCATCCGGGGCTATCACAATTTGGTTATATCCAGAGTATCCATCAAGAAAACAGTAAAAGGCATGACCGGCTAACCTTTCGAGCATCTGGTCGATGAATGGCAAAGGAAAGTGATCTTTCCTAGTCATGGCATTTAGCTTCCGGTAATCGATACATACTCGCCATCCAGTCTGAATGCGTGTAGGTACGAGCTCATTCTCATCATTCTTGATAACAGTTACTCCGGACTTCTTGGGAACGACTTGAACTGGAGAGACCCAACGGCTATCGGAGATAGGGTAGATCACTCCGCAATCCAAAAGCTTGATTATTTCCTTCTTCACCACTTCCATCATCGGAGGGTTGAGATGGCGTTGAGCCTCTCGGGATGGCTTAGTCCCCTCCTCAAGAAGTATACGGTGCATGCATGTGGTAGGGCTTATTCCTTTAATGTCGGCCAAAGTCCACCCTATGGCCGTTTTGTGTTCTCGCAGCACCCTTACAAGCTTCTCCTCCTCCATTGCCGTGAGACTTGATGAAATGATGACGGGCAATGTTTCGCCTTCTCCCAAAAACACATACTTCAAATGGTCCGGCAACGGCTTAAGTTCAAGCGATGGTGCCTTAACAACAGAAGGTAGCATCTTAGTGGAAACTGAATTTGAAAGTGAGAGTGGAACCTTACCATATTGTTGTGGCAATGACTCAAGGGCTGCCACAACCTCAATTATTTCTTCACTAGAACCCATGGCAAAGAATTCCTCCTCCTTGCCGTGGCCTTGCATTGGCCCAAATCCTTCATTTTTGCACTCTATGGCCTTAGTGATGGTTGTTTCCAGGGCGTCCTCGTTCAATTCTTCAAGGTATACCTGCGCCAAAGAATCGATAACATCAATGGAAAAACAAGAATGGTCATCAACGGGATATCTCATAGTTTCAGAAATATTAAAATCAATCACTTCCCCATCGAATTCCATTGTCAAGGTGCCTTTGTATACATCAATCTTCGTTCGGGCCGTCTTCATGAATGGCCTACCAAGGAGAATCGGCAAAGATGTAGAATGGGCTGAATCCTCCATGTCTAGGACGTAGAAATCAGCCGGAAAAATTAAATGGTTCACCTGCACAAGCACATCTTCCAAAACTCCTTTTGGATACGCGTTAGAACGATCGGCCAATTGTATAATTACACCATCTTGTTTTAATTCACCCAAATTCATAGATGCATAAATAGAATAAGGCATGACATTTATGGATGCACCTAAATCAAGCATGGCATGTTCAAAACGATTATGTCCAATCACACAAGGAATCGTGAAACTACCAGGGTCTTTGCACTTGGTAGGCAGTTTACGTTGCAAAACAGCGGACACATTCTCGCTTACCTTCACTACCTCTTTGTTTGCCCTTCTTCTCTTTGTATTGCATAGGTCCTTGAGGAATTTAGCATACTTTGGAACCTGTTTGATTGCATCGAGAAGCGGTATGTTCACTTGCACCTTCCGGAACGTTTCAAGAATGTCCTTCTCGCTTTCTTCCTTTTTTTCTTGCATGAACCTGCGAGGAAAAGGTACATTGGGCAGATTAGGACGTGAAGTACATGAATTTGAACTTAAATTACCTGATTTGGCCGAGTTAGGGTGATTGGGGGCATGCGGCATTGGGTTTTTCACCCTTACCGTGGGTGAGCTAGACACTTCCTCAGGTTGTGTCGTCTCTTCATCTACTTTCTGGGCAGATTTGGGATTGTTTGGCTCGGTCCCAACTTCTTTTCCACCCCTTAGGGTGATGGCCTTGGCGGATTCGAATCCTCCATTTGGATTGACTGTGGTTGAGCTAGGAAGCTTTCCTTGCTCTCTAATCTGTCCAAGGAACTCAGAAATCTGCCCTATTTGTTTCTTCATATCCATCATCTCCTTCTCGTTATTTGATATCCGGTTGTTTTGATTTTGCAATCCCTGCGAAATAGAGGTTAGTAATTGCATAGCTTGATCACTTTCCAAGGACGTACCTGAATGAGATGATGCCGAAGGTTGTTGGGGTTGTTGGGGTGCATACGGCTTGGAATAAAAACCAGGGGGGTTTGGCCTAAATCCTCCTTGTTGGGCAGCTTGTTGTGGCTCCCTCCATTTGAAGTTTGGATGGTCCCTCCATCCGGCATTGTAAGTGTTCGAGTATGGGTTATTTTGATTTTGTCCTTGGAAACCAATTGCATTGGCAGATTCCCACCCACCATTCTCGATTAGTTGAGGGCACTTGTCGGATGGATGCCCTTGAATTGAGCACACGCCACAAACTTGGTGTTCTTGTGCTTTTGGACCAACCTGAGAAACAAGAGAAGTAAGATTAGCAAGTTGTGATTGAATTTCAGAAATAGCACTCACCTCATTTACACTTTGTTGCCGTGGGGCTTCCCTTTGGCCCACTCCTTCATATTGTTGAGCGTTGAGCGCTCGGTTGGCTATGAGAATCTTGGCATCCCTTGGTGTTTTGTCCACCAATGCTCCTCCCGCTGATGCATCAAGCATTTGACGTTCGATAGGAAGGAGGCCCTCATAGAAATATTGAAGGAGAAGTTCCTCCTTCATTTGATGTTGAGGACATGAAGCTACAAGGCCCTTGAAGCGCTCATAATAAGCCGGGAATGTCTCACCATGATTCTGTTGAATACCACTAATTTTCTTCCGTAGGAGAATCACTCTCTAAGTAGGGAAGAATTTCTCCAAGAAAGCACGCTTCATACTCTCCCACGAAGTCACAGTTCCCGGGGCTAGTTCGTAGAGCCAATCTTTGGCCTTGTCCATAAGTGAAAATGGAAAGGCCTTTATCTTCAATATACTCCCATCCACATTGACGGGGGTCATGCTCGAACAAACCACCTCGAACTCCTTCAAGTGTTTGTTGGGGTCTTCCATAGACAAGACATGGAACTTCGGAATATGGTGTAACAAACTGGATTTGAGTTCAAATTCATCGGTTTTGCCTTGGGCAGCCGCGGGGTATTGAATGCAAAGAGGGGCTGCATTGGCCAAACCCGAGGCCGAAAGCTCCTTGATGGTTCTATTATCTGCTGCCATGGCTTGTTCTTCTTCAAAAATCTGATCCGTGGGCTTTTCTTCTACACCTACTTCGTCTTCTTCAAGCCCAGGTTGTGGTGGAGGTTGTGGTGGCTCTTGTTGACTCCTCGTTCTCCTCAAAGTGCGTTCAAAATCACCGTCAAAGTCGGAGATGTTCTCTATAATAGGCCGAGAGCTACGAGTCATACACAGTACCTAAAAAACAAGGAAACAAACAAACTAAGAATCTGAAATAAGAATGCACGAAAAACAAAATATAAAAATAAAGACAAAGGATTAGCAAAGTTGCTAATCCCCGGCAACGGCGCCAAAATTTGATGCGGAAATTATACGCACACAAACTAAACCCTATTTGTGACAATTGTAGTAATGATGTAAGTAGGGATCGTTCTAACCGGGGATTAACTAGGGATGCTAAACACTTGACTCAAATAAATAAAACTAACTTTTAAAACACTAAGACAAACTAAAAGACTCAAAACAAGTTCAAAAGACTCCAAATACTTAAAAACATAAAATAAGACAAATCAAATGATTAAGACTTAACAAAATAGGGGGGGATTGTGGTTGGACGAGATTAAACTAAACGGACAGATTATAATTTAAAACAGATAGTAAAGATGAATGTGATGAAAATATGGATGATGGAATAGCTAAGGGGTTTTTCTCCACACATGTTACACTTGCATACAAGATTGATTTTCGGTTGGTCTTTCGATAAATTATGAAACTAAATGCTCCAAGTTAATTAGGTCCGCTTAAATTAACTTTCAGATTTCCCTAGATTCGTTGGATTGAATGGAATACGCATTACAACCAAATTATTCTTAATCAAAGTCCCTAACCATGGAATACGCATGATAGAGACATTCAACAAAGATCATTAAGTTCAACGGAAATCATAAACATTGACGAGGCATTCGTTACTATGGAATACGCATAAAACTTATGCCAAGAATTCGTTTAACGCGATTGTTTATAAGCAACCTCCACTACTTGTGAATATAAGTTCGTAACTATTAGGTGAAACTCACCTATATTCTAGCGTCATATTCATTCAAACGGTTAAACAAATTGAATCCACAACTTATGAAATTCCAACCAAAAGTAATCAATTCATATTGCAAGCATAAACATGTATTTTGAATCACCCCCTAGCTAAAGGGGGGTTTAGTTCCTCATAACTTTGAAATCAAAGAAACACCTAAACATTCCAACAACTCAAACTTGAATTGTATGAACGTTTAGGCACTCTTCTCTTCCATTACAAAACAAAGAAAATTGAATTTAAACATTGAAATCAAAGAAACACCTAAACATTCCAACAACTCAAACTTGAATTGTATGAACGTTTAGGCACTCTTCTCTTCTTCGTTGTTGTAGCACAAGGTCTAAGGTGAGTTTTTGGGGGATGAGGAGTGGTTGGAATGAAGAGAAAATATGCAGAAAATGAAGGGATATGCACGGCAAGAATGGAGGTGTTTGTGGTGTGTTGTGTATGAAAATGAGATGTGAATTGAATGGGGAATGAATGAATGACAAATGAATGAAGTGTGTGTGGTTTATATAGGGAGAGAGTGGGTGAGAATGTGGCTGCAATGCATTTGAAAAATAGCTAGGAAAGTGGGTGGAAAGCTGGAATTGCACAAGGGGAATGCTGGAAATGCAATGGATCCCACGGCATTGAAGGTTTTGGTGCATGTGTTTGGTGAAATTGTTTGTTGGAAAAAGCTTTGTGAATTAGGTGGATTGTAGGTGGGTTATGATGATGAAAGCATGTGGAATTGCAAGGAGGAAAGGTGCAGAAAATGGAAGGGAAGGGCACGGCAACAATGGAAGTGTTTGGTGATGTATGCAATGATGAAGAGTGAATAAAAAATGCATGTAGGGTTAGCTAGGTTGGCTTTGTTTGAGTGCATGTGTTTGGTGGGAACAAAGGGGGAAGCACGGCATGTGTGTGAATGTGATGGCTAAGGTGAATTATATGTGGAATAAAGATGGAGAAGGTGATGTAATGATGCATGGTTGTAGTTTAAGGTGTTGAATATGGATTTGCATGGCCTTTGAAGTGATTGTGGGTTTTGGAAGGAAATGCATGGCCTTGGGGTTGGTTTAAGAGAGAATGGGCTAGGCCCTTTGTTTTATGTCCAAAGTGAAAATAAGGCCTTCAAATTCGTCCAAACTTTGGCTCCATGGATAAGCTATCCAATCCATGCCCAAAAATGCTCCAAATAGCCTCAAAATGCACTTTCTTGCTCCCTAAGCCCTTAGAACCTGAAAACACACAAAAGAAGCATAAAGAACTAAAATAACTAAAGAAACATAACGTAAATGTACGAGAACAAGTCATTTAAGTCGCATGAATATGCTCCTATCAAATGATTATGAGTGAATGCATGTGAATGTGGCTAGGTTGGAAAGCTGGAAATCTGAAAATGCAAATGGGAATGCTGAAATGCAAAGGTGGCCACGGTTTTGAGTGTGTTTTGTGTTGGAAATGCATGTGAATGCATGTGAATGTTGTTTGTGTGAAGTGTGTGTGGGTTAAAGAGTGAATGGTGGTGTAATGATGAAGTGTGATGGCTGAAAATGTCAAGGGAAATGCATGTGATTGCACGACAAAGAATTTCAGGATGCATGTGTGTTGGTGTGTTGTGTGATTGTTTTGTGGTTGAATGATTAAGTGGCTGAATTAAAGAATGGGAGTGCATGTGGCTTAGGTGGTGTAATGATGAAGTGGGAATTGAAAGAATGTGGTTGGAAAGTGGAAGGGAAGACACGACACAAAGGGGGAAGTGTTGGAAATGCATGTGATGCATGCCAATGTTGTCTTTTGGTGCATGTGTGTGTTGAATGGTGTCCTTTAATTATGCACGGTTTAGGGCTGTTAAGGGGAGAGAAATGGGAGTGAATGTGGCTTAATGATGAAGGGGGAAAGCTTGGAAAGCATGTGGCAAGGTTGGTTGCATGATGATGATGCATGTGAGTTGAAATGCATATGTTTAAATGGTTGAAATGTGTAGATGATTATGAGTATGATAAGTGATAAGTGAATGATGTATTAAGTGATAAATGAATGATATGTTAAGTGATAAATGAATGATATGTGGTGAGTGATAAGTGAATGGAAGTGATAAGTGATAAGTGAATGGAAGTGATAAGTGAATGGTTTGATAAGTGAATGATATGATAAGTGAATGTTTATAATAAGTGAATGATTTAAGTGTTTAAAATAGGGAACAAAGCCCTTCCTTGCATGGCAAGGAAGGGAGACACAAGGAAACACACGACAATGTCCTAAGGTTGCAAGGAATGTTGTTTTTGTGTTCTAAAATGCGTAGGAGTCTTCAATGATGCTTAAACATGAGGTCTTTTAGGATTTAACTTTCCTACTTCAAGTCTTTAATTTCGTCCATCCTCTTGGCTCCAAGCATATGATATCCATTCCAATCTCTAATTTGCTCCAAAAGGCTCCAAAAAGGCATCCTTTTGCATACCTTGCCCTTAGAACCTGAAAACACACAAAAGAAGCATAAAAGACTAAAATAACTAGAGAAACATAACGTAAATGCACGAGAACAAGCCATTTAAGTCGCATGAATATGCTCCTATCAGTTATTTTGGATAAAATCTTAAAAAGTTAAGATGAGATGACAAATTAAGGATTTCGAAAAATTGATAGGACAAATTGCTTAGAATTTTAGTTCAAATGACAAATTGAAAAAATTGTATAAGTTCATATGACAACTAAATTTTTTTCCCAACATTTAATTTACACTCTATGTGTGCAAAAGACGGCAATTTCATACTCGACATCAATGCCTTAGGTTAATCATGGTTGTTGGTTCTTTTACAAGTAGTCGGATTTGCTCAACTCCTTCATCCATAACGATTCACAAATTCGTTTCCAATACTGATGTTTTTCATTGGGAGTGAACTCATATTCCCCGATCAACTCACTCTACCACATCATATCTACAAAGGATAGTATTGATGCAAATTTCCTCCATCTTCAGTCTTGACGAAAATGTACCTGCAAAACAATTACCATCTTTGATCAAGGACGCAAGCCTCACATGCCCACGAGGTGGGAGGGGGGTTAGGCTAATGGATCTATAATGCCTAAGTCAGTTTCTCTGAGAGAGTAAAGTGTTTAGTGCTTTTTGGGGGTAGCAAAAGCCTCTTCAATTTGGAAGAATATGGGTATTTATAGGGATAGGGCCGGCCATAGTGTTAGGGTTTTACCCTACACATAACGGCATCCTATTGGCCAAAGATTACGGAGAAATATTCTCAAGATATTAAATAAGAAATAATACATTGAGATAATGGAGTAATTATCCTTAATTGATTTAAATTGGGATTACTTACTTGGTTGAAATCAATATTTAATTGGGAATGTATTAAAGATATGATTTGGGTAATTAATCATTATCTTTAATGCTTTCACTTTTCCTTGTCAAGGGCAGGTGAGCTGTGGGAAATTGTATTCAGCTACTGGGACCTTCAAGGGCGTGACATGCGCGTGGGAGCATCTGAGAAGCCTGCCCATTTATTGAAGGCAATCTTATCTTTCTTGGGCAAAAGTCCACGTGTTGCCTCTAGAATTTTTGGAATTATTTTAGGCTCCACAAATGCCCCCACACCTGCTGGGCTGCATATAGGAAAAGTGCAGTAAGTGTAGAAATCCCAAGTTGTGCAGGCTTGTAGAGCTGTTTTCCAATTTGAACTTGATGTTCTTTCTTGATTTAGAGATAGACTTTTGATGCGAAAATTAACTTAACACACAAATTAAACCCTCTTTTGACAATTGTAGTATATATATATAAGTACAAATCGTTCTTAAACCAGGGATTAGGAAGGATTGCTAAACACTTTAAACAGACTCAAATAGATAAAACCAAGCTTTAAAACACTTAACTTAGCTTAAAAGACTCAAAACTAGTTCACAAGACTCAAAATAAGCTAAAAACACTCAAAACTGCCTAAAAACACAAACTGGGCAGATTTGACTCTAAACACAATTTTGGACGAATTTTAGTTTTAACTTGACTCAAAACACTTGAAAACACAATCTAAAACAAATTCTAACTAGTTAGACACTCTAAAATAAAGGGGGATTTGGTTTTGGACGAAAATAAAGTAAACAAAACAAGAACTAAAACTAGGCAGATTTGCACGAATTTGGTGGAAATGAATGCATGATGGGCTAGCTAGGAGGTCTTTCTCCACACATGACATACGTGCATACAAAACAATCTCCAGTTGCTTTTTCAATGAACCATGAACCTCAACACCCCAAGTTAATTAGGTACGCTTAAATTAACCCTCAGATTTTCCTTAAGTCATTGAATTGAATGGAATTAGCGCATTGCAATCAAATTATTCCTCAAAAGTTCTCTACAATCAAAGATCATTAAATTCTACGAAAATCGTAAGTGTTGACAAGGCGTTCGTAACTATGAAAGCGCATGATACTTATGCCAGGAATTTACTTAACATGATTGTGACTAACAATCTTTACTACTTATGAATATAAGTTCACAACGATTAGGTGAAGCTCCCCTATATCCTAGCATCAGATTTATGCATGCAAATTAAGTGTGCACTCTCAACCCACATACACAAGCAAGTTTTAATTCAAACAGATAAGTAAATTGAATTCAAAATTCATAAAATCACAACTGGAAGTAATCAAATCATATTGCAAATATAGCCATGGTTTCGAAATTCCCCCTAACTAAGAGGGGATTAGTTCCTCATACTCACAAAACAAAGATTATTGAATTTAAACATTGAAAACACAAGAAAGATTACACCTAAAACGTTCCAGCAACTCCAATTCGAATGGCATGCACGTCTAAGGTTCTTTTCCTTCTTCCTTGCTATGGCACTTGGTGTGGTGGGTGGTTTTGGGGGTGATGAATGGTGTATTCTTGTTTAGGATGATGAATGATGGCTGATTAGGGTGAAAGGGTGCGGCAGTTTGTAGATGGAAGTGTGGGTTTTGAATGAATGATGTAGAATGGTGTTTAGGGCTTGCGGCAAAGGTTTTTCTGAATGGCATGAAGGTTCTTCCGAAATTGTGGCTGAAAATATCAATATATAGGTTCGGCTAACTCTAGGGTTAATTAGATTAGGGTTACAACTTAGCAGATCTTAAGGATTAGGGCCCTAGGGTTTGGCACAAGTAATTTAAATCCACTAAGGAGAGGGTTTGGCCCAATTAATTTCAGAAATGGATTTGTATAACCCAAATCCACAAGGAATAAGGCCTAATAAATCAGAATCCACAAGGGAAAAAAGGTTAGAAAATTTGTCCAAAATTGAGCCTTCTAGAAACTAGGTGTTTTGTGGCTAATTTTGGCTATTCTAGAAGAAATAAAGGGGGGAAGGGTGTGGCACCCTTTTAGGGTTAGATAAGGCTTCTAGAAATTAGGTTTTTAGGTCCATTTGCAGCTAGGATTAAGGTGGAACAAGATTAGGTTAGGATAAGATAGGATAAGGTTTAGATAAGATAAGGTTGTTAGGATAAGTTTCCATATTTCTTGCTCTTTCCTTATCTTCTTTGTCTTGAACTTTCATTTTCTGATTTGTAGCATGTTCCTAGCCTCTTTTGACTCCAAATTCGTCCATCCATCTTGGCCCATACATGTGTTATCCATTTAGCGCCCAAAACTGCTCCAAAATGCACCAAAATGCACTTTCTTGCTACTTTAACCCTTTGGACCTACAAACACACGAAAATAGCTTGAAATACTACATTAACTAAGAAATAATGACACAAATGCACAAAAACAAGCTAACTAAGTCGCCTAAATATGCTCCTATCAACTTTTTCTAGGAAAACGAAACCAATAATCCTCAATTTCTTTTTAATTCTGCTTGAAGCAGGGGTTTAAATAAATTTGGAGAACAATCATAAGGAAGAGAAGCTAGAGGAAATTTTTCTTCCCCCTCCCCTAGCTTACTTTTTCTCTTGCCCTTGCAAAGAGTTGTCTCTCGTTGTTGTTCTTCTTTTCTGTGCTGCACCAAGGTAAGAAAAATTTGAATTTTCTTTTTCTTGAATTTTTTAAGAGTCTTGGGACTTGAAAAATTGGCTCGGTAAGGGCCAAGGGTGCGTGAAACATACGGCAAAAAACCCATGGGGCTGCTGCCATGGTTGGGCAATGGGGGTATCAGCTGGCGTGGCCCAAGTGGTCGACTCAGCTCTGGCCTAGGTGGCTAGGCCCTGGGGCGCGAGGATACCGACATGGGCCAGGTTTTCGAAGCTGCTAGGCCCGGGCCCGTGTATTCGGGACGTGAAAGAATGGGAGAGTCCGGCATGGGCCGACTCTTGGGTCTTAGTAGCCTAGGCCGAGAAGCCTGGGCCTGTTTACTTAGGGCACTTGGTGCGCAAAGGAGAAATGAGGGAGGCACGGGCCTCTTCCCTTGTTGGGCTCAGCGGCGCCAGCCACATGTAAGAAAGAGAGTGAAGGCTACAAGCTGGGGTATGGGTCCTGGCGCTAAGGTGGGGGAGGGGGGAGAGGGGGTTTACGGTCTTTAATTTTGATTTTTTTATTTTTTTTGTTTCTCTTCTTGCGAGCTCCTTCTAAATATTTTTCTTCATACTTTTTTGCAAGCACCTTGAGATGTCTTCCTCCGATTGCAAAAGTGTCGAATACCCTGCACCTTTGTACTGTTAAGGTAGTTCTTCTAACAAGGTGGTCTACTTCAAGGTTGCACATGTCAAGATCAATTCCAACGAGCTGTTTTGGGATTTTCTTGGGACGTATAAGTAGGCGATTCCGTCAATGGTTCGCTTCAAGTGGGTGAAGGATGATAACGACCATGAACTGTGCGGCGAAGGTGCCACTGCTAGGAAGAGGGCTATCAAATTCCATCCATATTACTTCGTGTTGGATTCACTTTTGCCATGTTGCGTCTTTTCCAGGAAGTGATCTGCTCCATGAAATGAACGCATGCTCAGTGCTCCTCGAATGTAACTCGTGTGATGATGGGGTTTTTAAACTTGAGTAGGTTCTTTGATCTTGGCATGACATAAATGAGTTCTAATACTTCTTTGAAATCGGCCACAAGGAAGGCGTGGGGCAGCTAAAGGGTTCGGTGGTTCCCCAAGTGTCTGGGTTTGCATCGCAGTTCGTCGGGAGCTAAGTCCAATTCGGCTTATGAGAGGCACACCGCTATGAAGAGCAGGAAGGTGGATTATGCTGCTAAGGTGGCACCTGAGCATGTTCCTCATTCTGCTACGATTGTTTCGTTTGCTGAGAAAGGGAAACCTGCTCACACAGGCAGTTGTGAGAAATCCACTAAGTCCGAGGCTGGAGAGTTTCCTAAGGTTTGTGCACTGATAAAGCATCACCTAATTGAGGACGTTGATGCATGTGCCAAATTCGTTTACAGTGTCGGGAGAGTTGTCATCCGCTCAGACTCTTTTGCGAAACGTCCTGCCTACTCGAGGAAGTCCTCCTTGATTGTTACAATTCATAAGACTTTGATCCTGACAGCTGAGCCAATGCTCGTTGATCAGGATGCTGTCAAGTTTGCTAAGGAAGCCGAAGTGGCGTTGATGGCTCAGATTCGCTCGGTTGCTGAAAAGGTTGAGAAACTCGAATCTGAACTCGCCGTTTTGAAGGGGTCTGATGTCTTTGCCCCCATTTCTATGCAATTGGAGACCACTCATCAGAAGGTCACCCACTTGAAGGCTAAGCTTTGTGCGACTTAGGCGATGGTGTAAGCTGCAGAGAAAAAATTTAGTCCTGTCTCGCTGATGGTCAATGACCTTGAGCGTGTCAATTCAGAACTACAATTTGCTTGCTTTGCCAAGGACAAGGAGCTTGTCTTCATGCATGTTGAAGTGTCTCGTCTCAAGAATGTTGCTAGTGAACTTGAGTTCAAGGAAGTGGATCTGCAAGGGGCGCAATCTGCTAGCGAAAACATGAAGAATGGAATGGATAAGCTGCATGGTGCTCTCACTGGGCTTGTTAAGGAGAATGTGCAGCTGAAGAATAAGAAAGCTGGACACGAAGTGACACTTACCTCTTGTCAAGCCAATTTCTACAAGCTTAGTTATGTAGACCATTTTTAGGGCTGGTCGTCAGATTATGAGTTTTTCGAGAATGACTTCAAACTTTCTATATATTCTCCAGTTGATCTGCTTGATTTCTCGTTTGAGGCTGCCTTTGGGGGAGTAGCTGAGGGTCGGGCAGTCCAAGCAGGGGCGGCTGAGGATAAGTTGATGGAAGTTTTGGCTGCTAAAAGCAATGCGGCTGCTAAAAGCGTGGCAGTCTAGGGACCAATAGTTGCACAGGTTGCCGATGAGTAGTCTTCTTTTCTTAGACTTAGGAATTTTCTTCTTTTCCTTTTCATTCTGCTTTATTCGAACTGTGTTGACCTTTGAGCCAGTTTATCAATTTGCTAGAAATTTAATAAACAACTTTCCTTACTTTGCTTTACTTTTCTATTTCGCCATGTCTTTTGTAAAACTTTACCTTAAGACGAGCAGCTGGGTGAGCTGTTTCAGTGAAGTAGTCGATACCACATCATCACTTAGGTTTTAGTTTCGGCTTCAGGGCTTCGAGAGCCTTGCCTGCAGGAGGCGAGTTGCAAAACTTTGCTGTATGACGGATGGTTGTGTTGGCTACTTCGATGAAGCAGTCGATCACACATCGTCACTTTAGGCTTTAGTCTCGGCTTTGATGATCAAGAAGCTTTACCTAAAAGAGGAAAAAAATGCAAGACTTCTAACTTATAGAGCCGGTGGTCGAACTCATTGCTTCCGTAGGAAGCATGCGAGTTTGTGTAGCTACTATAACCTTGAATCTCGGCTTTAATGGTTTCAAGAGCTTCTAGGAGCACTTGGCCTCATCCCAGAGGGAGTGCTTTTCTACCAAAGCATAAAAGTCAGTCAGGGTCAAGTTCTCGTCCATGATCAATTCCCTGAAAAATGTGTGATTTGCTGGAAACCTCTTTCAGAAAGCTGAGCATGCAATGCTGTTATCGCATCTGATAATCTTTGCATTCTCCACCTTGAACCTCTTGATGTATATGCCAAGTGACTCATTCGGGTCATTCTTCATGTTGAAGAGGTGGTCAAATTTCTTCATGACCAAGCGGTAGGACGATTATTCCTTAGTGAAAACCAAGGAAAGTTCACTATAGTTCCATATTGAACATGGCAGCAGGGTGTGGAACCAGTCTTGCGCCTCGCCTTAGAGCGTTATGGCAAAGATCTTGCACATGAAAGCGTTGTTGTTGGCATAGAGGGTCATAGCTTTTCGGTAGTGCATCAGGTGCCTGTTCGGATCTTCATCTTTTTTTTAAAAGGTGAAATGTGGCGGGCTGAACTTCCGTGGTGGCTCTGTCTATTTGATCTTCTTTGTGAACGGCGACCTGCTCAGGTTAGCCACATCTCTATAAGGAGCATCGTCGGTAGTTTCAGTGCATTAGAATCCGTGCAGCTGCTTTGCTACGGGTGTTTGTACTTCCTCATGGATTTACGCCTGATGATGCAATGGAGCCTCCAATTACCCCCGATGCTGACCTGCTGGTCCATGATGCTCTTCAGTATATCCTCCTCATCTGTACCACGATCGCGGTGCACGTGGTTCGTTTTGCCTGCTCACCGTCGTGCTTGGCAGGGGCTGCTAGTGGAACTTGAGCTAGACTGCTTTCATGCTCTCTTCTGTCCGTCATGCGACTACCTTGGCGGGCTGCCTACTCCGGTGCCTCATGGAAGGATCTCTTTATGGGCCTAGCCTCGTGTGGACGCTTTGCTTGGAATATGCTAAGTATTGTTCGGAGCATAAACCCAACCTCAAATGCACACTGACTCATGAGCCAAGTTGGGAATGAATGCTCATCTGCACATCTAGGTAGGAGAAGTTGTTTACTCGAAAGCCCACACGAGATAGCACACTACCTGAATGCATGGTTTCTGAGTGGCTCTTTGCCGGGACGTTGCTGGAATGAGTAAAGTTCTTTCGCCCTTATCCTACTTCGGGACACCTCGTCAGGGGTGCGCTGCATCTCAATGCACTCAAGGAGTTGGTTCACCAATATGGTCTGTTACGCGAGGGCCCTCGTCAAATTGGCGACTTGCTGGGCAAGTAGTACTCGCTATTTGGATTAGAAAAGTCTGGATAATAGGCATATCCATGTGTGGTGGAACTATAGTGGATTGCAGGTACAAAACTTGACCCCAGAGAGAGCATTCCTGCATAAAAATGGAGTGAAAATAACCCTGAATCAATCATGAGACCAGTGGTCAGAATCTGGATCGCCAGAGATGGCATTGGATTGGATTGGGCTGCGGGCCGGTTCGTCAAAGCGGGTCGCAGGGCAGGCTAACCCAGCTGGGTAGCTGGGCCGGCACCTGCTCGCCTTGGGCCTACACAAGATTGGGCCCTCCTGGCTGTTGAGCTGCCACGCCGTGGCCTGTTGGCCAGGTAGCTTGGGCTTGAGCCCGTTAGGCTGCCTAGTTAATAGCAGCTGCCTTAGTCTAGGCTCAGGTCTGGGCCTATTGTGCAGCAAGGCCTACTGCAGTGGGCTAGACCTCCTGCCTTGGGCCTGCTGTGGTAGCTGGTGTAGGCTGGGCTTCTTGCTTATAGCTTGTTGGTGCCCTAGCAGCGCAATAGGACACTGCAACACGCATCTGGGCCTCAGTTTGAGCTGCTATTGATATGGTGGTCATTGTCGTGGGCTAAAAGATAGTGGCGTGGTTTCGTGGCGGTGGGGCTCTTCCTACCGTTGCATTAAACCTTGAGGATCTCCATCATGGGGCTATGTCCTCGTCTCCACTCTCCTGTCCAAATCCTTGTACATATGGGGTTCCGTTCATCATGGTTTCTGAATTTCCAACCATTGTATCCTTTCTTCAGGGATTGATCAAGAAACTTTAGGAAAAATCAATTGATACAAAGTGTGAGAAATTCAACGTAAGAGAAAATTCAAGAAACCAAATGCAAAAGGGTTCTTCGAGTATTTCAATTAGCTCTCAATGAAAGCACCAATTTGTCGATTCAAATTTCCACCGTCTTCAGTCTTGGCGAAAATGCACCTGCAAAACAATTAACACATTTGATCAAGGACCTAAGCCTTACGTGCCCACGAGGTGGGGGGGGGGGGGCGGGGGAGGGGTTAGGCCAATGGATCTTCGATGCCTAAGTCAGTTTCCCTGAAAGAGTAAAGTGTTTAGGGTTTTTTAGGGGTACCAAAAACCTCTTCAATTTAGAAGAATATGGGGTATTTACAGGGATAGGCCGGCCATAGTGTTAGGGTTTTACCCTACACATGGCGGCATCCTATTAGCAAAAAATTATGGAGAAATATTCTCAAGATATTAAATAAGAAATAATATCTTAAAATAGTGGAGTAATTATCCCTAATTGATTTAAATTAGGATTACTTACTTGATTGGAGTCAATCTTCAATTGGGAATGTATTAAAGATATGATTTGGGTAATTAATCCTTATCTTTAATGCTTTGATTTTTTCTTGCCAAGGGTAGGTGAGCTATGAGCAGTCGTATTCAACTAATGGGACCTTCAGGGGTGTCATGGGAGCATCTGAGAAGCTTGCCCATTTATTGAGGGCAATCTTGTCTTTCTTGGGTAAAAGTCCACGTGTCACCTCTAGAATTTTTGAGATTATTTTAGGCTCCACAGATAGCTCTGGAAATGTAGACGTTGCCACTCAGGGCACAAGCAACATGCCTGATGCGTGATTTATACGCACACAAATTAAACCCTCTTTTCGTCAAATTGTAGTAAGTATGTAAGTAGGGATCGTTCTGGACCGGGGATTAGGAGGGATTGTTAATCACTTGGATTTGACTCAAAAACGTAAAAACACAAAATAAAATACTATACTAGACTCAAATATTCCAAAACTAAACTTTAAACCACTAAAACAAACCAAAAGACTCAAACAGTACCCAAAGCACTCGAAACTGCCTTAAAAACACTTTCTGGGCAGTTTTAAGCACCTTGAGTACTTTGGACGAATTTGGGAAACAAAATGAATCAAAACACTTATAAGCACAAACTAAATGTATTTCTAACTAATCTAACACTTTAAAATAAAGGGGGATTTATGTTTATAAGAAATTAAATTAAATGAACAAAATGCAATTAAAACAGAATGTAAATATGAAATTTATGAAATGGAATGAATGGATGATAGAATAGCTAAGGGGTTCATCTCCATACTGATAGGAGCATATTTAGGCGACTTACTTAGCTTGTTTTCGTGCATCTATGTTGTTAATTCACAGTTATTTTAGTCCTTTATGCTTCTTTTGTGTGTTTTCAGGTTCTAAGGGCAAAGTATGCAAAAGGATGCCTTTTGGAGCCTTTTGGAGCAAATTCGAGATTGGAATGGATTGCATATGCTTAAAGCCAAGTAGATGGACGAAATTGAAGATCAAAACCATTGCACATTTACACCAACAAACATCACTTTGCCGTGCATTTCATTCCCTTTCTAGCCATTTCACTTCATCATTACACCACCATTCATTCTTTAATCCACATGCACATACAATCATTCACTCAAGCACCCTTGTGCCTTGCTTCCCCCTTTTGTTCCCACCAATCACATGCATCATCATCATTCAACCAAGCCTAACCCGTGTATCCCCTCCTACATTCCACAAACAAGCCACATGCATTACACCCCACATGTCCCTTTAATCCTTCAAACATGCACCCTTTATTCTTTCATTAATTAAACCACAAATCAGCCACACATTCACCCCTTTCTCCACACCAAAACCGTGCATACACACTTCATTCCATTCATTCATCATCCCATCTCAGCCGCACCATTTATTCCACCCTAGAGCCTCATTATTCAATCTATCATTCAGCCATCTTCCACCCCCTTTAATCATTTAACCCACATGCATTCACACACACTTCACACAAACAAAATTCACATGCAAAACAGCATCCATTCCATGCAAAACAGTAACCATTCCAACACAAAACAGCACCATTCACCCTTTGTCGTGGAATTCATTCCCCTTTCCAGCTTTCCCTTTCATTTCCAGCTCTAACTCTTCATCATTGCAGCCACCTACATGCATTATTTATTAACTCTTCATCATGCAGCCAGAAAATAAGCAAGAAAGCTTCCCACACACATGCAATTCCAACATCAAAAACTGTCAATGCCGTGGGATCCTTGTGCTTTCCAGCTTTCCTAGCTGTTTTCCACCACATTCCAGCACATGCATGCTTAAACAAACAGCCATTTGCACCTCCATTTCTCCTATAAAAGCCCTTGCATTCCCATTACCAAGACATCTCATTTCATACACAACACACCACAAACACACCACCAAACTTCCTTTGCCGTGGCTTCCCATCTCTC
Organism: Pyrus communis; assembly: GCF_963583255.1. NCBI lineage: Eukaryota > Viridiplantae > Streptophyta > Magnoliopsida > Rosales > Rosaceae > Pyrus > Pyrus communis. The sequence goes on along the minus strand of NC_084809.1, from coordinate 21,567,391 downwards.
CCTTATAATCCAAACACCATTCCTCTTCCATTTCAATCATTCCCCAATCCATTCAACACACCAACAACATCCCTTAGACCTTATGCTACAATAAAGAGGAAGAGAAGAGGGCCTAAACGTTCATACAATTCAAGTTTGAGTTGTTGGAATGTTTAGGTGTTTCTTTGATTTCAATGTTTAATTTTAATTCTCTTTGTTTTGTATGAGGAACTAAACCCCCCCCCCCCTTGGCTAGGGGGGGATTCGAAATATATGTTTATGCTTGCGTTTTGAATTGATTAACTTTCGTTGGAATTTCATAAGTTGTGGATTCAATTTGTTTAACCGTTTGATTGATAACTTATTTATGAATGTTTATTAAGAATGCGCGCTTAATTTTCATGCATGAATATGACGCTAGAATATAAGTGAGTTTCACCTAATAGTTACGAACTTATATTCACAAGTAGTGGAGGTTGCTTATAAACAATCGCGTTAAATGAATTCTTGGCAAGAGTATCATGCATTCATAGTTACAAATGCCTCGTCAACACTTATAATTTTCATAGAGCGTAATGATTCTTGCTTGTATCTCTATTATGCAATCATGTAGGGGACTTGTGGGGAATGTTTTGGATTGTCGTATGCAATCATCCAATTCAATAACGTTAGGAAGATTTGAAGGTTAATTAGTGCATCACGGTTAACTTGGGGAGTTGAGAATTAATAATTTATCGAAAGACCAACTGAGAATCAATCTTGTATGCAAGTGTAACATGTGTGGAGAAGATCCCCTTAGCTAGCTTCCCATCCATTCAATTCCATCACATTCATATTTACATTATGCTTTAATTTACAATCTGTCATTTAGTTTAATTTCATCAAAACCTAAATCCCCCTTTACCTTATTGTTCAATTTAGTTAGAAATCAATTTAGTTTATGTTTTAAAGCATTTTGAGTTTTTGGTTTGTCTTAATGTTTTAAAGTTTAGTTTTGCATTCTTTGAGTCTAGTATAGTGTTTTATATTGTGTTTTTACGTTTTTGAGTCAGTTTCCAAGTGATTAACAATCCCTCATAATCCCCGGTCCAGAACGATCCCTACTTATACATATACAACAATTGACAAAAGGAGGGTTTAATTTGTGTGCGTATAAATCTCGCATCAAATTTTGGCGCCGTTGCCGGGGATTAGAAAATTTGCTATTCCCTTGGATTGTTTTATTTTCGTTTGTTTTTATTTTATTCCAGATTCTTAATCTTGTTTTGTTTCTTATTTTAGGTACTTGTTTATGACTCGGAGTTCTCATCCGATTCATGAACATATCTTAGAGTGATTGGGTTATTCGTCCGGCTGGAAGACGTAAAAGAAAGCGCTACTTGGGAGGCAACCCAATGCACTGAATAAAACAAAGCATGTTCATAAAATAAAAAATAAATAAATAAATAAATAAATAAAAAAATATACTAAACATGGAGAAAGATGGAGCTTCACAAAGGTTGTTTACGTGAAGCCCCACTACGAGGCGTCGGAGCGGAAGGCATAGAAGCGGGAGGCATCGGAGCGGAAGCCATCGGAGCGGAAGCCATCAGAGCTAGAGCATTCCAGGCCTCAATACTTGGCCAAGCGCTGGATGACCCAGGAAAAAGGTGCCTCTGGAGATAAGCCGCAAGCCTTTGACGGTCACTGTGAATTCGACCCTCAGATTCTTGCAGCTCATCAAGATTCCTCTTCATGCCCGACGAATAGTTATTTGCAAGCACATGCAAACTTCTATTCTCGTACTTAAGCTGCTGGATCTCTTGCTTAAGACTTTCCACCTCTTCCATCAATGATTCCACCTGACGGGAGCGGGCAAGCAGGCGTTGGCCCATGTTGGACACAGAACTCGCACACTGAACACTAAGTGCGAGGGACTCTTGAACGGCCAACTCATCGGACCGTCCTGATAGCAGCCTACTATCTTTTGGAGTGAGGAGGTTCCTAGCTACTATTGTAGCTGTTGTGGCGTCCTGCATCACAGAGTCTTCACCTGTAAGAAGACCGTTAGAAGATAAGAAAGAAGGGCGCCATACGTTACCTTGACGCGGCGCGCCCGTATCACTGCTAAGGCTCAATTCCAAGCTAAGGTTCGATGGGTTTGCCATTTTTCAAAAGTGTTCAAAGAGAAGGGGTGGATGGAGTTAAATTTCAAAGGGCCGGAGACGATGTTCAAGAATGGGAAATCTTCAGAGTGTGTATGTTAGCGGTGATCGATACCTCTATAAAAAGCCAAGGCGACGCGTCCACCGATTCAAAAAGCCGAAATTTCCGGCGTAAGTTAGGCGACGCTTTCTCGGCTTTCAGAAGACGTGTTCAACTTTGTCAAAAGATTTCTTCTTTTCAGAAAACACGTGGAGGCCATCATCGCAACTACACATCTTTAGCCGACAAGCGCAAAGTTCGGCGACGCTTTCTCTGCTTTTCAGAAAACGCGTGCAGCTTTGTCAAAAGGAGCCGCATTCGCACTACTACGTGTCGTTCAGAAAGCAAAGGGGCGTCGTTCAGAAATCGAAGGGTGCCCGCTCAGAAATCGAAGAGGCGTCGTTCAGATATCGAAGAGACATTTGTCGACAAGGGTAAAAGAACAGTACCACCACTTGCTTTTGAGAAATCCCTATATATGTCGACCTTCATCTCTTATGGCAAGGTAGACCTGAAGATAATGCCCAACTCTCCCTCACCTCTGAGAGTGCACTCCCAGCAAAGCCTTTCGAAATACTCAATTTTTTCTTCTTCCCCAAAGATGATACCAGATGCCTGGAGTACAGATGACCTAAGAGGAAACGGCGGATTGAAGCATGTGCTGATTCATTCACCGCTTCTTCAAAAGCAAAGGTATCTCATATCATCAAGGTCAAAAGCAAAAGTATCTCATATCATGCTCTTTCCCTGTCTTTTTCTTTGTCCTTGTTCTTACTTGCATGGCAAAGTAAAAGAAGCAATCAGCCGGCACTTGGAGTCAGTCTTCCGATCTGGAGCCGACTGCCTGGAATCTATTCCTGATTGCTTACCTAGCATTGCTCTCGAGTAGTCATCTTCAACGGTTGATACACTTCCAGAGAAGGGACCACTTCTGCAAAGATTGAACAAAGAAACAGAGATAAAAGGAGGAAGCTCAGACCTTCGGGGGAGACCAAAAGGAATCCTGCTGCCCAGTTCAAGAGTAGCACAAAGGAAAATCAACGATGGGCGGAAACCAGTTCAAGAGTAAGCCTGTGGAATCACAAAGATCAAAGCCTCAATGCAATCACCAAGGAGAAGAGGGAATTTACACTCCATAACCAGATTTGCGTCCCTAAACTCTTCTCTTTGTTAATTACATTTTGCCATGTTTAGTATGTTTAAGTGCTTTTTGTGTGTTTACTTATGTTTTGTGTGAATCTATGCTTAAAACATTGAGGACAATGTTTGATTTAAGTGTGGGGGGGTAACTAATGTTGTTAATGCAAATTCGTGGGATTTTATCACCCATAACTTCAATCGTTGTTCCTTGCTGTTTTAAAATGTTTTTAAGCTGTTTTAGAGTGTTTTAGTATTTTTTGTTTTATAACTCCGAAAAGCACATAAAAATTTGAAAAACATGTTTTGAAAAACCTAAAAAGAGTGTTTTGAGTCGTTTTTGTGTGTTTGTGTCTTAGGGTACCTTCCAACAAAATGACAAGGATTTGGTTTGTAATTGCATGACTGTTAAAGAGAGTTATAAACATGGATGAAAGTTTGATTTACTCTTGGTATATGCTTGGTTATGGTTATAATGTATGACTTCACATGCAATCATAAAAGAAAAATTCGTTTCTGTAACATGCTTGAAGGAAGGAACTCAAACAAAAGCTACAACCCTGTGAGACTCGAGCCATTACCTTCTTTGGAGAGTTATTTTCTATGATTCTTTATTTTCTAAAGTTGTTGCATGATCTCATTATTTCTTGCTTGGTTGCTACTTAGAATGCAATTGTATCATGATAGAACTAAATGCTAGAACTTATATCCGTTTCATTCAAAGCATGACATTGAATTGCATAACATATATCAAGATGAAGTTGTGTAGTTGCCACCATAGCCAAATAGCCTTACTTCCCATATTTCGTATATATTAGTTTTAACCCCGTTGAGCCTCTTTTAGCCTATTTTCTTTGCTAACCACATCACCCCTTACCTAGCCTAGAGTAGGACTTTCCTATACCCTTGTTCTTAAAGTATAGTGAGCATGACTTAAATGAATTCCTTTTGAGTTACATTATGCAAGAAAATGAGTGTGGGGGAGTAAAAGTTTGTTCTTACGTTTATATGTATGTTTTGAGATTCAAAAGAAAAAGAAGAAGAAAAGAAAAAAAAAAGGAGTAAGAATGAACTCACGAGCGTTGATGGTTGAAGAAAGGGTCCAAAAAGTTGAATATGGCCCTAAGTTTTGTGTGACTTTCCCTTGGGTGTTCAAAGTTGACTTCTGCGTTCTTAAGGGAATTCTAAGTGCCTAATTCAATACTTTGCTCACTATTGCTTTAAGAATGTTTGTTTTACTTTACCTTTCTTTGTTAAACCATTACCCTTAGCCCTGTTACAACCCTCAACTTCTATCTTGATGTTATGTGTTCAATTTGTGGAGTTTGAATTTGGTATGAGCATATGGAATCACTGGTTCTCATTCTAAGTAGTAGCATTCCATTCATGAGATCATATTCATGTCATTGTCGTAAATCCATAAAATGCTCTCTTTGTGATATATATATATATATATATGTGAGTGTTCGTTTTCATTAATCTTCTCACATATGACTAGATTAGGGTGTGTAGTTAGAAAATCTGAGTGAAAATCGAGTGCATATCTTGTAAGGAATTGAGCAAATTCTCAAAGGCATGTTACTACATTCAAAACATGGTTTTAAATGCTTAATTGTGAAATAGTATGTGGTGACTATGATTAAGAATGTACTTAAGTGTGAAGATGACTAAAATTTGTGAGAATGATGATTTTTAACATGTCATGTGCATTGGAAATCCCTAAGACGGTTGTTGGAAGGCTTAGGTTGTGTTTTACGTGTTTAGTGTCGTTTTGATTATTTGTTTTTATTCTGTTTTGCTCGAGGACTAGCAAAAGTTAAGTGTGGGGGAGTTTGATAGGAGCATATTTAGGCGACTTACTTAGCTTGTTTTCGTGCATCTATGTTGTTAATTCACAGTTATTTTAGTCCTTTATGCTTCTTTTGTGTGTTTTCAGGTTCTAAGGGCAAAGTATGCAAAAGGATGCCTTTTGGAGCCTTTTGGAGCAAATTCGAGATTGGAATGGATTGCATATGCTTAAAGCCAAGTAGATGGACGAAATTGAAGATCAAAACCATTGCACATTTACACCAACAAACATCACTTTGCCGTGCATTTCATTCCCTTTCTAGCCATTTCACTTCATCATTACACCACCATTCATTCTTTAATCCACATGCACATACAATCATTCACTCAAGCACCCTTGTGCCTTGCTTCCCCCTTTTGTTCCCACCAATCACATGCATCATCATCATTCAACCAAGCCTAACCCGTGTATCCCCTCCTACATTCCACAAACAAGCCACATGCATTACACCCCACATGTCCCTTTAATCCTTCAAACATGCACCCTTTATTCTTTCATTAATTAAACCACAAATCAGCCACACATTCACCCCTTTCTCCACACCAAAACCGTGCATACACACTTCATTCCATTCATTCATCATCCCATCTCAGCCGCACCATTTATTCCACCCTAGAGCCTCATTATTCAATCTATCATTCAGCCATCTTCCACCCCCTTTAATCATTTAACCCACATGCATTCACACACACTTCACACAAACAAAATTCACATGCAAAACAGCATCCATTCCATGCAAAACAGCAACCATTCCAACACAAAACAGCATCATTCACCCTTTGCCGTGGAATTCATTCCCCTTTCCAGCTTTCCCTTTCATTTCCAGCTCTAACTCTTCATCATTGCAGCCACCTACATGCATTATTTATTAACTCTTCATCATGCAGCCAGAAAATGAGCAAGAAAGCTTCCCACACACATGCAATTCCAACATCAAAAACTGTCAATGCCGTGGGATCCTTGTGCTTTCCAGCTTTCCTAGTTGTTTTCCACCACATTCCAGCACATGCATGCTTAAACAAACAGCCATTTGCACCTCCATTTCTCCTATAAAAGCCCTTGCATTCCCATTACCAAGACATCTCATTTCATACACAACACACCACAAACACACCACCAAACTTCCTTTGCCGTGGCTTCCCATCTCTCCCTTATAATCCAAACACCATTCCTCTTCCATTTCAATCATTCCCCAATCCATTCAACACACCAACAACATCCCTTAGACCTTATGCTACAATAAAGAGGAAGAGAAGAGGGCCTAAACGTTCATACAATTCAAGTTTGAGTTGTTGGAATGTTTAGGTGTTTCTTTGATTTCAATGTTTAATTTTAATTCTCTTTGTTTTGTATGAGGAACTAAACCCCCCCCTTGGCTAGGGGGGATTCGAAATATATGTTTATGCTTGCGTTTTGAATTGATTAACTTTCGTTGGAATTTCATAAGTTGTGGATTCAATTTGTTTAACCGTTTGATTGATAACTTATTTATGAATGTTTATTAAGAATGCGCGCTTAATTTTCATGCATGAATATTACGCTAGAATATAAGTGAGTTTCACCTAATAGTTACGAACTTATATTCACAAGTAGTGGAGGTTGCTTATAAACAATCGCGTTAAATGAATTCTTGGCAAGAGTATCATGCATTCATAGTTACAAATGCCTCGTCAACACTTATAATTTTCATAGAGCGTAATGATTCTTGCTTGTATCTCTATTATGCAATCATGTACGGGACTTGTGGGGAATGTTTTGGATTGTCGTATGCAATCATCCAATTCAATAACGTTAGGAAGATTTGAAGGTTAATTAGTGCATCACGGTTAACTTGGGGAGTTGAGAATTAATAATTTATCGAAAGACCAACTGAGAATCAATCTTGTATGCAAGTGTAACATGTGTGGAGAAGAACCCCTTAGCTAGCTTCCCATCCATTCAATTCCATCACATTCATATTTACATTATGCTTTAATTTACAATCTGTCATTTAGTTTAATTTCATCAAAACCTAAATCCCCCTTTACCTTATTGTTCAATTTAGTTAGAAATCAATTTAGTTTATGTTTTAAAGCATTTTGAGTTTTTGGTTTGTCTTAATGTTTTAAAGTTTAGTTTTGCATTCTTTGAGTCTAGTATAGTGTTTTATATTGTGTTTTTACGTTTTTGAGTCAGTTTCCAAGTGATTAACAATCCCTCATAATCCCCGGTCCAAAACGATCCCTACTTATACATATACTACAATTGACAAAAAGAGGGTTTAATTTGTGTGCGTATAAATCTCGCATCACATACATGTTACAATTGCATAATAAAACGATTTCTAATTGCATTTCAATAAACCATGAATTCTCAACGCTCCAAGTTAATTAGGTCCGCTTAAATTAACTTTCAAATCTTCCTAACGTTATTGAATTGGATGATTGCATACGACAACCCAAAACATTCCCCACAAGTCCCCTACATGATTGCATAATAGAGATACAAGCAAGAATTATTACGCTCTATGAAAATTATAAGTGTTGACGAGGCATTCGTTACTATGGAATACGCATGAAACTCGTGCCAAGAATTCATTTAACGCGATTGTTTATAAGCAACCTCCACTACTTGTGAATATAAGTTCGTAACTATTAGGTGAAACTCACTTATATTCTAGCGTCATATTCATGCATGAAAATTAAGCGCGCATTCTCAATAAACATACATAAATAAGTTATCAATCAAACGGTTAAACAAATTGAATCCACAACTTATGAAACGCAATTAGAAGTAATCAAATCAAAATGCAAGCATAATAATATATTTCGAATCACCCCCTAGCTAAAGGGGGTTTAGTTCCTCATAACTTTGAAATCAAAGAAACACCTAAACATTCCAACAACTCAAACTTGAATTGTATGAACGTCTAGGCACTCTTCTCTTCCATTCCTCATACGTACAAAACAAAGAGTATTGAATTTAAACATTGAAATCAAAGAAACACCTAAACATTCCAACAACTCAAACTTGAATTGTATGAACGTTTAGGCACTCTTCTCTTCCTCGTTGTTGTAGTACAAGGTCTAAGGTGAGTTTTGGGGATTATGGATGCAATGGATTGATGGCTGAAATATGGATGGAATGGATGGAATTATGGTGTGATGGGCACGGCCCCAAGGGACCAATTTCTGTGGTGTTTTCGAATATGGAAGAGTGTGTTAAAATGAATGCAATGGATGCTTATTTAGAGGTGAAATGGGGGGAACATGACAGCTAGGAGGGAATATGGCTGCATGTTTGAATGATTAAAGGATGCATGTGGGTTGGAAATGCATGTGCAATGAATATGTGGCTGCATGTGCAAGGGGACAATCTGAAAATGCATGTGAAAGCATGTGAAAGCTGGAATTGGGATGGGTAGCCACGGCAATGAGAGGTTTGTGCATGTGGAGTGCTTGATTGAATGAGTAATGCACGGGTTGGCTGATTAGAACTAGGGTGAATGGTGTGTTGGATGTGCATGTGAATTAAAGCTAGGTTGAATTAATTAAAGGGATTGCATGTGAGTTGGATATGTGGTTGAAATAAACAAAGAGTGAGGGGAATGATATGCACGGTTTTGGGAGAAAGGTGAATGAATGTGCATGTTTTGCACGGCAAAGGGGAATGGGTGATGTGTGATTGAATGATTAAAGTGCATGTGGGTTGTTTTAAAGGATGGAATGCATGTGAATATGCTGGAAATGTAGGGAACTCACGGCATGGGCTTGTTGTTGGTGAAAATGTGGCTGAATGGTTTAATTAATGGGAGTGTATGTTTGAATGATTAAAGGGACATGTGGGGTGGCTTGTGCAGCTAGGTTATGATGAGTGGGAAGGCTGAAATGTGTTGATATGCACGGCAAAGTGTTTGTAATTTCTGCAATGGTTGCAATGATGAAATGGATGGGAGTGCATGTGGCTTGGGTGCATGTGTGATGTGTGAATGTGGTTGAATGATTAAGTGGCTGAATTGGATTAAAGAATGGGAATGCTAGGTTGGAAATGATGAAGGAAATGCATGTGAGTGACAACTAGATATGTTGATGAATGCATGTGGAATGTTTGTGGTGAGTGAATGTGCACGGCAATGAGTGATTTCTGGTGGTGAATGGGTGATGCAATTGCATGTGGATTAGGTTGTGAAAGCATGTGAATGCATGTGTAGATTTATGAAGATGCATGTGCAATGAAGTGGAATGATAGCTAGGTTGAATATGCACGTGAAATGGCTTCATTTCTGAAATGTTGAATGATTACTTGGTGAGGGGATGCACGGCATGGGTAGGAGAGATGATTATGGATGCATGTGTTGAAGTGGTGATGAATGTGGATTAAAGGAATGCATGTGCAATGGATATAGGAAAGGTTTAAATGTCCTAGAACTAAAGAGAACAAGGTTCCAACACTTTGGTCTTCAATTAGGTCTTCAATTTCGTCCAACACTTTGGCTCCAAGCATAAGCTATCCATCCTTAGCCCAAAAGTGCTACAAAAGTCTCCAAAATGCATATTTTTGCTCTTTTAGCCCTTTGGACCTACAAACACACGAAAATAGCTTAAAGTACTAAAATAACTAAAGAAACATAACGTAAATGCACGAGAACAAGCCATTTAAGTCGCATGAATATGCTCCTATCAAATACCCCCACACTTATCTTTTGCTAGTCCTCGAGCAAAACAAAACAACAAAAGAACACGAAACTAGACAAAACGAACAAAACACAACCTACACCTTCCAACAATCGTCTCAGGGATTTCCAATGCACATGACAAGTTAAAAATCATTATTCCCACAGATTTTAGCCATCTTTACACTTAAGTACATTCTTACTCATAGTCACCACATACTACTTCACAATTAAGCATTTAAAACCATGATTTGAATGTAGTAACATGCCTTAGAGAATTTCCTCAATTCCTTATTAGAATGCACTCTATTTTCACACAGATTTTCTGACTACACACCCTACACTAGTTATATGTGAGAGATTGATGTAAACATGTAGACGAAAACTCACATATGTTATAACAAGGAAAGCATTTTCTGGATTTACGATAATGACATGAATATGATCTCATGAATGGAATGCCACTACTTAGAATGAGAACCAGTGATTCCATAAGCTCATATCAATTCCAAACTCCACATTATTGAACACATAACGATCAAGATAGAAGCATAAGGGTTGAAACGGGGCTAAAGGTGTTTGGCTAACAAAGAAGGGATATGGAAAACAAAGGTTCTTAAAGAAATAGCGAGCAAAGCATTTGAATTAACTTAGAATTCACTTTTGAATGAAAACTCAACTTTTGAACAACAAGGGGGAACAAGCTCTTTTTCCTTTCTTTTCTGTTTTTCTTTTTCATATGTTTTTCTTTTCTTTTTTTTTTTTTTTTTTTTTTCTTTTGAATCTCAAAACATACATATAAACTTAAGAACAAACATTCCTTCCCCCACACTCATTTTCTTGCATAATGTAACTCAAAAGGAATTCATTTAAGTCATGCTCACTATCTTTTAAGAACAAGGGTGTGGAAAGTCCTACTCTAGGCTAGGTAAGGGGTGATGTGGTTAGCAAAGAAAATAGGCTAAACGAGGCTCAACAGGGTTAAAACTAATATATACGAAATATGGGAAGTAAGGCTATTTGGCTATGGTGGCAACTACACAACTTCATCTTGATATATGTTATGCAATTCAATGTCATGCTTTGAATGAAATGGATATAAGTTCTAGCATTTAGTTTTATCATGATACAATTGCATTCTAAGTAGCAACCTAGCAAGGAATAATGAGACCATGCAACAACTTTAGAAAACAAAGAATCACAGAAAATAACTCTCCAAAGAAAGTACTGGCTCGAGTCTCACAGGGATGTAGCGTTTGTTTGAGTTCCTTCCTTCAAGCATGTTACAAAAACGAATTTTTCTTTTATGATTGCATGTGAAGTCATACATTATAACCATAACCAAGCATATACCAAGAGTAAATCAAGCTTCTGTCTATGTTAATAACTGTTTTTAACAGTCATCCAATTACAAACCAAATCCTTATCATTATGTTGGAAGGTACCCTAAGACACAAACACACAAAAATGACTCAAAACACTCTTTTTAGGCTTTTCAAAACATGTTTTTCAAATTTTTATGTGATTTTCGGAGTTATAAAAACAAAACATACTAAAACACTCTCAAACAACTTAAAAACACCTTAAAACAGCAAGGAACAACATTTGAAGTTATGGGTGATAAAATCCCACGAATTTGCATTAACAACATTAGTTACCAATACCCCCACACTTAAATCAAACATTGTCCTCAATGTTTTAAGCATAGATTCACACAAAGCATAAGTAAACACACAAAAAGCACTTAAACATACTAAACATGGCAGAATGTAACTAACAAAGAGAAGAGTTTAGGGACGCAAATCTGGTTATGGAGTGTAAATTCCCTCTTCTCCTTGGTGATTGCATGGGTTGATCTTGATGATTCCACAGGCTCATTCTTGAACTGGTTTCCTCCCATCGTTGATTTTCCTTTGTGCTACTCTTGAACTGGGCAGCAGGATTCTTTTGTTCTCCCCCGAAGGTCTAAGCTTACCCCTGTTATCTGTTTCTCTGTTCAATCTTTGCAGGAGTGGTCCCTTCTCTGGAAGTGTATCAACCGTTGAAGATGACTACTCGAGAGCAACGCTAGGTAAGCAACCAGGAATAAATTCCAGGCAGTCGGAACCAGATCGGAAGACTGACTCCAAGTGCCGGCTGATTGCTTCTTTCACTTTGCCATGCGAGTAAGAACAAGGACAAAGAAAAGGACAGGGAAAGAGCATGATATAAGATACTTTTGCTTTTGACCTTGATGATATGAGATACCTTTGCTTTGAAGAAGTGGTGAATGAATCAGCACATGCTTCAATCTATCGTTTCCTCCTGGGTCATCTGTACTCCAGGCATCTGGTATCATCTTTGGGGAAGAAGAAAAAAAATGAGTATTTCGAAAGGCTTTGCTGGGAGTGCGCCCTCAGAGGTGAGGAAGAGTTGGGCATTTGATAGGAGCATATTCATGCGACTTAAATGGCTTGTTCTCGTGCATTTACGTTATGTTTCTTTAGTTATTTTAGTACTTTAAGCTATTTTCGTGTGTTTGTAGGTCCAAAGGGCTAAAGGAGCAAAAAGATGCATTTTGGAGACTTTTGGAGCACTTTTGGGCTAAGGATGGATAGCTTATGCTTGGAGCCAAAGTGTTGGACGAAATTGAAGACCTAATTGAAGACCAAAGTGTTGGAACCTTGTTCCCTTTAGTTTTAGGACATTTAAACCTTTCCTAATCCCATTCATCAACACATGCATCCACATGCATTCACCCTTTAAACCATTAAATCCACATGCTTTCCTATTCAATTAAATCAGCCACATGCATTCATCATCATAACCTAGCTGTCATTCCACTTCATTGCACATGCATCTTCAAATAAATCAGCCATTCCACATGCATATTCAACCTAGCTGTTATTGCACATGCATTCACTCTTCAATTCACATGCATTCACTCTTCATAAATCAGCCACATGCATTCAATCATTCACTCCACACTCATTGCACATGCATTCCCTTTCATTTCTGTCAAAGCACATGCATTCCCACCATTTAATCACATGCATAAATCAGCCACATGCATCTCCCATCACCATTTCAGATTTCCACCAAGTTCCTAGCTGTCATGTTCCCTCTCTTTCTCCCTATAAATACCATACACACTTCACACACACTCATTCATACACATTTCATTCACTCCTCCATTTCAGAAATTCATCCATTGTACATACCACAAACACTTCCCCCTTTGTGCCGTGAGTCTCCCTTACAATCCAAACACCATCCTTCCATTTCCACCACTCCTCTTCCATTCCTCCACCACTCCCCAAACCATTCACACCATCAAACTATCCTTAGACCTTGTGCTACAACGAAGAGGAAGATAAGAGGGCCTAAACGTTCATACAATTCAAGTTTGAGTTGTTGGAATGTTTAGGTGTTTCTTCAATTCTCTTTGTTTTGTACCATGAGGAACTAAAACCCCCTTGGCTAGGGGGTGATTCGAAATATATGTTTATGCTTGCATTTTGATTTGATTACTTCTAATTGCGTTTCATAAGTTGTGGATTCAATTTGTTTAACTGTTTTATTGATAACCTATTTATGTATGTTTATTGAGAGTGCACGCTTAATTTTCATGCATGAATATGACGCTAGAATATAAGTGAGTTTCACCTAATAGTTATGAACTTATATTCACAAGTAGTGGAGGTTGCTTATAAACAATCGCGTTAAATAAATTATTGGCATAAGTTTCATGCAATCATAGTAACGAATGCCTCGTCAACACTTATAGTTTTCAAAGAACTTAATGATTCTTGCTTGTATCTCTATTATGCAATTCATGTAGGGAACTTGTGGGGAATGCTTTGGGTTGTCGTATGCAATCATCCAATTCATTAACTTAAGGAAAACTTGACGGTTAATTTAAGCGGACCTAATTAACCCGAGGTGATGAGTTTCATAATTTATTGAAATGCAATTGGAAATCGTTTTATTATGCAAGTATAACATGTATGGAGATGAACCCCTTAGCTAGCCTTCATTCCATTCAATTCTATCACACATTCACATTTACATTTTGCTTTAATTTACAATCTGTACATTTAGTTTAATTTCGTAAAAATCTAAATCCCCCTTTACTTTATTGTCCAATTTAGTTAGAAAGTATCTTAGTTTGTGTTTTTAAGAGTTTTGATTAAATTTATTTCCCAATTTCGTCCAAATTCACCAAAGTGCTCAAAACTGCCCAGAAAGTGTTTTTAAGGCAGTTTTGAGTGTTTTGGGTGATGTTTGAGTCTTTTGGTTTGTTTTAGTGTTTTAAGCGTTTAGCTTCGCATTCCTTGAGTTTAGTTTAGTGTTTTAAACTTTATTTTACGTTTTTGAGTCAGTTTCCAAGTGATTTGCAATCCCTCCTAATCCCCGGTTAAGAACGATCCCTACTTACATACTTACTACAATTGTCAAAAAGAGGGTTTAATTTGTGTGCGTATAAATCTCGCATCAGCATTTTCTTCAGGTTTGCCTTGCCATAAAAGCTGAAGGTCGACATATATAGAGATAATATCAAGTGGTGGTACTGTTCTTTTACCCTTGTCGACAAACGTTTTGATCCCGCAAATCCGGCTTTTTGAAATAGTGGCGCCTCTTCGATTTCTGAACGACGCCCCTTCGATTTCTGAACGACGCCCCTTCGCTTTCTGAACGACACGTAGTAGTGCTGATGCGGCTCCTTTTGACAAAGCTGCACGCGTTTTCTGAAAAGCAGAGAAAGCGTCGCCGAACTTTGAGCTTGTCGGCTAAAGATGTGTAGTTGTGATGATGGCCTCCACGTGTTTTCTGAAAAGAAGAAATATTTTGACAAAGTTGAACGCGTCTTCTGAAAAGCCGAGAAAGCGTCGCCTAACTTACGCCGGAAATTCCGGCTTTTTGAATCGGTGGACGCGTCGCCTTGGCTTTTTATAGAGGTATCAATCACCGCCAACATACACACTCTGAAAATTTCCCATTCTTGAAAATCGACTCCGGCCCTGTGAGAATTAACTCCATCCACCCCTTCTCTGTGAACACCTTTGAAAAATGACTAACTCATCGAACCTTAGCTTAGATTTGAGTCTCAGCAGCGATCCGGTTGCGCCCCTTCAAGGTAATGTATGGCGCCCTTCTTTCTTATCTTCCAACGGTCCTCTTACAGGTGAAGACTCCGTGATGCAGGACGCCACAACAGCTACAATAGTAGCTAGGAACCTCTTCACTCCAAAAGATAGTAGGCTGCTGTCAGGATGGTCTGATGAGTTGGCCGTTCAAGAGTCCCTCGCTCTTAGTGTTCAGTGTGAGAGCTCTGTGTCCAACATGGGCCAACGCCTGCTTGCTCGGTCCCGTCAAGTGGAATCGTTGATGGCAGAGGTGGAAAGTTTCAAGCAGGAGATCAAGCAGCTGAAGTATGAGAATAGAAGTTTGCACGTGCTTGCAAACAACTATTCGACGGGCATGAAGAGGAAGCTTGATGAGCTGCAAGAGTCTGAAGGTCGGATTCAAAGCGACCGTCAAAGGTTTTCGGCTTTCCTCCAGAGGCACCTTTTTCCTGGGTCTTCCAGCGTTTGGCCAAGTATTGAGGCCTCGAATGCTCTATCTTCGATGCCTCCCGCTCCGATGCCTTCCGCTCCGATAGTTTTGCCACGTAGTGGGTCTTCACGCAAACAACCTTTGTGAAAGTTACATTCTTTTATTTTTCTTTTTATCTCTATTTTTTTTTTTTTTTTTTTATTCAAATCAAACAGCATGGAATTGGTCTTTGAATGGGTGGTGATACTTGAAATGATCCGGTAATAGTTTAAATTCTAGAGTGGATGCCTGAATCATTAACGACATATTAGTATAAAAGAAAATTGAAATTCGGGGAGGCGTCTTACCTTTGTGTTCCGACAAGAACTTAAGAATAAACACCCCTTCGAAAGTTATGACTTGTCCCGTGTCATAAAATCCAACTTCTTTGGGAATTGTTGTCTCAAGTATATCCTCTTTGATGAATTCATGAAATTCCATACTTTGCACCTTTGGAAGTGCTTCCAAGATGTCTTTTTCACTTTCTTCTTCCTTGGAATTCATGAACCTGCAAGGAATAGGGATATTAGGTGGAATGGGGTTAGAACTAATTAAATTTGGAACAACCTTACTTGAATTAGATGGCATAGGAGCAATAGGTGCCTCCGGCAAAGGTGTTTCCACCCTTTCCGTGGGTTGGGTGTATTCCTCTTCCTTGTGATTTGATTTTGATGGTTGAGGGTCCGTTCCAACCTCCTTGTCACTTCTCAACATGATTTCCTTGGCAGTTTCAAATTCTCCCTTCGGATTTGCAATGGTTGAACTAGGGAGTTCGCCTTGGTCTCGAAACTGTCCTACGAACTCCGCGATCTGCCCAATTTGCTTTTCCAAGTGGTCCAACCCTTGTGGTGGCTGCATAGGCGTTGAATAGAACTCCTCATATGGCTGCCAATATCCTTCTTGTTGAGCCTCATTGTCTTGATTTTGTGAGCCCTGCACCAAACAAATTAATTCATTAAGCTTTTGATTATAATCTATTGACGAACTTGAGTTTGGTTGGGCAATATTGAATATGAGGTTGTGGTGGCTGCCAATATCCTCCTTGTTGAGCATTTTGAGGTTCCCACCACATAGAGTTTGAATGATCACTCCAATCCGAATTGTAAGTATTGGAAAACACGTTATTCCTTGATTGAAGATTAAATATATCAACGCTTTGCATTTGGGACCTTTCCATGAGCTGTGACAAAAGAGAAGCATTATCAAGTGCCATGTTGTTCTTCTCTAGTACTTGAATTCAACAAACAAAACACAATTCAAAAACTAAAACTAAAATACATAATAGAAACGAACAATCCAAGAGATTAGCAAATTTGCTAATCCCCGGCAACGGCGCCAAAATTTGATGCGTGATTTATACGCACACAAATTAAACCCTCTTTTCGTCAAATTGTAGTAAGTATGTAAGTAGGGATCGTTCTGGACCGGGGATTAGGAGGGATTGTTAATCACTTGGATTTGACTCAAAAACGTAAAAACACAAAATAAAATACTATACTAGACTCAAATATTGCAAAACTAAACTTTAAAACACTAAAACAAACCAAAAGACTCAAACAGTACCCAAAGCACTCGAAACTGCCTTAAAAACACTTTCTGGGCAGTTTTGAGCACCTTGAGTACTTTGGACGAATTTGGGAAACAAAATGAATCAAAACACTTATAAGCACAAACTAAATGTATTTCTAACTAATCTAACACTTTAAAATAAAGGGGGATTTATGTTTATACGAAATTAAATTAAATGAACAAAATGCAATTAAAACAGAATGTAAATATGAAATTTATGAAATGGAATGAATGGATGATAGAATAGCTAAGGGGTTCATCTCCATACATGTTACACTTGCATAATAAAACGATTTCTAATTCCATTTCAATAAACCATGAATTCTCAACGCTCCAAGTTAATTAGGTCCGCTTAAATTAACTTTTAAATCTTCCTAACGTTATTGAATTGGATGATTGCATACGACAACCCAAAACATTCCCCACAAGTCCCCTACATGATTGCATAATAGAGATACAAGCAAGAATCATTATGCTCTATGAAAATTATAAGTGTTGACGAGGCATTCGTTACTATGGAATACGCATGAAACTCGTGCCAAGAATTCATTTAACGCGATTGTTTATAAGCAACCTCCACTACTTGTGAATATAAGTTCGTAACTATTAGGTGAAACTCACTTATATTTTAGCGTCATATTCATGCATGAAAATTAAGCGCGCATTCTCAATAAACATACATAAATAAGTTATCAATCAAACGATTAAACAAATTGAATCCACAACTTATGAAACGCAATTAGAAGTAATCAAATCAAAATGCAAGCATAAACATATATTTCGAATCACCCCCTAGCTAAAGGGGGTTTAGTTCCTCATAACTTTGAAATCAAAGAAACACCTAAACATTCCAACAACTCAAACTTGAATTGTATGAACGTCTAGGCACTCTTCTCTTCCATTCCTCATACGTACAAAACAAAGAGTATTGAATTTAAACATTGAAATCAAAGAAACACCTAAACATTCCAACAACTCAAACTTGAATTGTATGAACGTTTAGGCACTCTTCTCTTCCTCGTTGTTGTAGTACAAGGTCTAAGGTGAGTTTTGGGGATTATGGATGCAATGGATTGATGGCTGAAATATGGATGGAATGGATGGAATTATGGTGTGATGGGCACGGCCCCAAGGGACCAATTTCTGTGGTGTTTTCGAATATGGAAGAGTGTGTTAAAATGAATGCAATGGATGCTTATTTATAGATGAAATGGGGGGAACATGACAGCTAGGAGGGAATGTGGCTGCATGTTTAAATGATTAAAGGATGCATGTGGGTTGGAAATGCATGTGCAATGAATATGTGGCTGCATGTGCAAGGGGACAATCTGAAAATGCATGTGAAAGCATGTGAAAGCTGGAATTGGGATGGGTAGCCACGGCAATGAGAGGTTTGTGCATGTGGAGTGCTTGATTGAATGAGTAATGCACGGGTTGGCTGATTAGAACTAGGGTGAATGGTGTGTTGGATGTGCATGTGAATTAAAGCTAGGTTGAATTAATTAAAGGGATTGCATGTGAGTTGGATATGTGGTTGAAATAAACAAAGAGTGAGGGGAATGATATGCACGGTTTTGGGAGAAAGGTGAATGAATGTGCATGTTTTGCACGGCAAAGGGGAATGGGTGATGTGTGATTGAATGATTAAAGTGCATGTGGGTTGTTTTAAAGGATGGAATGCATGTGAATATGCTGGAAATGTAGGGAACTCACGGCATGGGCTTGTTGTTGGTGAAAATGTGGCTGAATGGTTTAATTAATGGGAGTGTATGTTTGAATGATTAAAGGGACATGTGGGGTGGCTTGTGCAGCTAGGTTATGATGAGTGGGAAGGCTGAAATGTGTTGATATGCACGGCAAAGTGTTTGTAATTTCTGCAATGGTTGCAATGATGAAATGGATGGGAGTGCATGTGGCTTGGGTGCATGTGTGATGTGTGAATGTGGTTGAATGATTAAGTGGCTGAATTGGATTAAAGAATGGGAATGCTAGGTTGGAAATGATGAAGGAAATGCATGTGAGTGACAACTAGATATGTTGATGAATGCATGTGGAATGTTTGTGGTGAGTGAATGTGCACGGCAATGAGTGATTTCTGGTGGTGAATGGGTGATGCAATTGCATGTGGATTAGGTTGTGAAAGCATGTGAATGCATGTGTAGATTTATGAAGATGCATGTGCAATGAAGTGGAATGATAGCTAGGTTGAATATGCACGTGAAATGGCTTCATTTCTGAAATGTTGAATGATTACTTGGTGAGGGGATGCACGGCATGGGTAGGAGAGATGATTATGGATGCATGTGTTGAAGTGGTGATGAATGTGGATTAAAGGAATGCATGTGCAATGGATATAGGAAAGGTTTAAATGTCCTAGAACTAAAGAGAACAAGGTTCCAACACTTTGGTCTTCAATTAGGTTTTCAATTTCGTCCAACACTTTGGCTCCAAGCATAAGCTATCCATCCTTAGCCCAAAAGTGCTCCAAAAGTCTCCAAAATGCATATTTTTGCTCCTTTAGCCCTTTGGACCTACAAACACACGAAAATAGCTTAAAGTACTAAAATAACTAAAGAAACATAACGTAAATGCACGAGAACAAGCCATTTAAGTCGCATGAATATGCTCCTATCAATGCCCCTTAACACCTCAGTCGCTCATGTGACTATTCAAGCTCCAATTGGCGAAACTCCTCTAATTATGGACCAGATAATGAAATTCAATTATTTTATTGATAGTCTTCAAAACACTATGGAGGCTTCACAAGCTGAGAGTTGCTCAAACTTTATTGATTTCAAAAAGGGGCATGAAATCCTTGGAAAATGCTCACGTAACTACTCTGCAAACCCAAATCTCCTTTCTTCGGATTTGGAAACTTGAACACCATCACTCTAGATGGACACCCGATCATGGAAACTCCCGTTTCGACCCCAACAGACATTGCTTATCCAAACGCACATGCGGAACACCGTAATGGCCTAACTGTCAATCATACTGCTGCATGCCGGAGCTAACCAAAGACCAAGAGTGACACTAACTGTTGAACCATGACGTCACTAAGGATATTCTGAGAGACGCTTGGAACCGACTCCCTAGCAAAAGTAGTGCTAAGGTTAGGGACCCTTTTTCTTCAACCACTGAATATGCGCCTCCTCCAGACAAGTTTTCCCAGCCTAGACTCAAGTATTTTCAAAGACTCTAATCCGAACTACCACATTATGCACTACCACTGTGCTTTGGCCCTATAAACGTTGGACGAGATTCTTTCCTAGTTTATATATAATTTGGGAGCTATAATTTAACAACATTGGTAATTATCATGAATTTCTCAACAAATGGACTAAGATATCCAGGGTTTCATCTTGAGTAGTTTAATTGTTCTAATTTTGATGTGGGTTAGGCTAGTACTTTGGGTGTTTTAACTGTTAGATCATTGTTTAAAAATACAAAAAAATAAAAAAAGGATCTAACGTAGTTCAGACACAGAATTGTAGAATATAAATGGTCGTAGACCTACTTAAGTAAGTAGTTATGGTAGTTAAGGTTCTTTGCACTACCTTTGAAATCCACTATCCACAGTTGCAATCTGTTTCCCAACATCCTTCGCTATGAACATCTAGCTCAGATTTTCTTGTTTGCTTCTCTATTTCACATAAGTCCTTGCCTTTAAAATACTTAGAGTACTGGGTACTCTGGAGCACCTAATAATTTTTGTTCTCTTCAAACTATACACAAGCACTAATCTTTCTACACAACGCACCAATAAAGAAATCTATCAAAAGATTTGGTTCAATTTGATTGGACAAAGCAAAATAAACCCCTTACAACAAGAGAGAATTAAGCTACTATAAACTATAAGAACTAAGATAATTTGTGCACTATAAGCACACCAAATATGCCAAGTGATTCTCTCCAAAGCGATTTTTTCCATATTTTATCGGTGACATAGAGGGGGGGATTCAAAATTTAGTTATTGAAAGTGATTCTCTCTAGATTATATCAGCATTGCAAGACCCTTTGTACAATCCAGCTCTACTAGGATATATCATGGAAGATGCAAAAGCGATGCTCTCTATGATCACTGGATTCACTATCACTCATGTTTGTCATCAAGCCAATAGAATTACCCACCGTTTAGCCCAGTTTGCTGTTCAAGTAGGAATTGTTGTACTTGGTTCGAGGAGCCACCAAATATTATTTTGGACATCTTGTTTGAGGATTGTAACCATGTGTAGGTTGCTTACTTCCTTTTCTTGTGTTGGAGGTTTGCCATGTTTTGTTCTTCCCATCTGATTACTGTATTTTTTCAGTCCAAAAAAATATATATATGTAGGGTGTTGGGTAAGACTCGCTTGCAAATAAGAGTCAAAGAAACTTGAATGTATTCAAGTTGGTTAGTCTAATAAACCCTACTTATGGTCAAGTTCGAGTTCTACTCTAACAATTTAAATTAAATTGAAATACTGCTTCTAATTGATCTGATGAAAAAAATAAACATTATCATACAATTAACTCAAACTCAAAAGTTTGGAATTAGGTTTGATAGTGATAGGAGCATATGTTAGTTAGCTTGTTTTCTTGCATTTACATAGTTAGTTTTCATTTATTATAGTGTTTTAAGCTATTTTCGTGTGTTTGTAGGCCCTAATGGCAAAGTTGGCCAGAAAGTGCATTTTGGAGCCATTTGGAGCAGTTTTGGGCATGGAATGGATAGCTTGCATATGGAGTAAGGTGGATGGACAAATTTGTAGTCAAAAGAGGCTAGGAACATGTTACAAATTTGGAGAAACAAGTTCAAGACAAAGAAGATAAGGAAAGAACAAGAAACATGGAACATTATCTAAACAACCTTATCTTATCCAAACCTTATCCTATCTTATCTTATCCTAATCTTTTGGCTACCTTAATTCCTGCTGCAATGAGGACTTAATTTCACATTAGAACACCTAAATATATGGTTCTAGAAGCCCTATCCTTCTCCTAAGAGGATGTCGCACCCCTTATGCCTTTCCTTCTAGAAATCTGCCATAATACCCTTTCTAGAAGGCCTATTCCTAAATCCAAGGGTTGTGCCACACCTTGTGTCCCTTTTCCCTTTTGGAATCTGAATTGAATTGGCATTTTTCCTTGCGGATTTGGATTGTGCAAAGCCTTTTCAAAAATTAATTAGGTTTTGACCCTTTTCTTGAGGCCCAAGCCTTGTGCCGCACCCTAAGGCCCTAATCCTTTATTTCTGCTAAGTTCTAACCCTAGTCTGACTTTTCCTAGGGTTTGCCGTGCATCATACATATATATACTTGCTTATGCCGTGGAAAACCCCCCCATCCATTGATCCATTCACTCATTCATTCATTCAGCCATTAAACACCATAATTCACACCACATACACCTAAGTCACCCTAGTGCCACAACAAGGAAGGAAGGAGAAGAAGACTTGTGCCATGCTTGCCATCATCCAAGGGAGTGCTGTGCCTACCATTGGAGTGTGGAGTGCTTCTGGGTTCTTTCTATCCTTAGTTTTAGTTCAATGTTTATTTTAATTTGGTTTTCAATTATGATGAACATGAAGAACTAATTTCTTTATAGTTGGAGGTGAATTCAAAGCCATGATTATATGTTTTATATGAATTGATTACATCCAGTTATTGTTTCTTGAGTCTTGAATGTGATTTGCTTATCTGAGTTATCAAAACTTGTTTATGTATGTTGATTGAGGGTCGACACTTAATTTGCATGCATGAATTTGATGCTAGAGTATAAGGGCGTTTCACCTAATCGTTATGAACTTATATTCACAAGTAGTGGAAGTCACTAGTCATGATTGTGTTAAGTAAATCCTTGGTATGAGTATTATGCTTTTCATAGTTACGAGTGCCTCGTCAATGCTTATGGTTTTCAAAGAATTTAATGACCTTTGATATGTCTTTCTATCATGCTTTTCATAGTTAGGGAACTTGATAAGGATAATTTGGTTGTGATGCATATCCCATCCAATTCAATGAGTTAAGGAAAATCTGAAAGTTAATTTGTGCTTTTCACGGTTAATTTGGGGCATTATCATTCATAGTCTAAAGGAATAATAACTGGAAATTGGTTTGTATGCATATGTCATGTGTGGAGAAGGACCCTCTAACTAGCCTTCCACCCATTCAATCACCTTAATTTCGTACCTTTTAGTTTGTTTATGCAATCTGTTTGTTTGAGTCTTAAATTCGTCAAAACCAATCCCTCTTTAATATTTTGTGTTTGAACTTAGTTAGAATCTGTTTAAGTTTAGTTATATTAGTGTCTTGAGTCAAGTTAAGTTTGAAATTCGTCTAAATAACCCTTTAGTTCTTATTTGTGTTAGTTTAGTTTCAATTCGTCAAAATCTGTTCTAATTGAGTCTTTTGAGTTTTTTTAGTTCAATTTTCGTCCAAATCACTTTCTAGGACCTGTTTTGAGTCAATTTAATTTAGTTTGTGTGTTTTGGGTCTATTTAGCTTGTTTTGAGTTCTCTGAGTCTAGTTAAGTTTTTTTAAAGCCTAGTTTTGTGTTTTTGAGTCAGTTTTAAGTAGATTAGCAATCCCTTTTAATCCCCGGCCTAGAACGATCCCTACTTACATATTATACAATTATAAGGTTTAATTTGTGTGTTAGAATATATCACATCAGATAGACGTCACATAAAACTTCAAATCAAGTTTTCTTGGCATTAGGCAAACAAATAAACAATCGTAAAACATAGATCCACTCATAAGTTATAGCAAATCACATCATGTTCATCAAACCATCAAAAACCCGTTTTGTCTCTCATGAATCATAATTATGTATTATAGAGGCATAAGTTAACCATATTCAATAGGAGAATGACACATGGATTATGTGCTAACTGTGACAGTTTTACTCTTGATGTCATGAGCAGACCAGAGACAGTAGTTTGCCCTGCCGGTATAGGCCTTTAGGCCACCAACGTATCACAAGTGCTTTGGGACCATGATATCCTGCCATAAGCCATACTGGGCTCGGTTGTGGCAAGAAGCCAACTCTCCGGAGTCTCCCTTTAGGTTTTTGGCATGCGAGCGCTCTTACCAATAGGGGCCTTTATGGTCTGCAACCTTCGCTCTTAGTTGCCTAGTAGGGTTCAGATCTCTATAAATAACCAAGTCAAACAGAAGAATTGATAATTGCCACTTACTTCTCAGAACTGCCTTAAGTTCTCCTTTTTTTTTTTCTTTTTTTTTTTCTCATACTACTTTTCTGAATTAGAGATCCTTTGGCGAACACCCTCCCCTTTTTCTTTTTCTTTTTTTTTTTTTTTTTTTTGAGTGTTTTTCAATTAAGTTAATGGTGTTTGTTCTCTTGTATGTGAAATTTTGTCAAATCAACCGTATATGAAATTTGCATATAAATGTACAGTATCAAGACTCAAAATCACACTTCAAATTTTAAGGAGGAATATGTGATGACCACTGATGAATGCTATATGATGAGTCTATTTTATATTATATATTTTTCCCAATCTTAGTATTAATTTATTAATTATTTTGGTGAAATTTTGATACTTTGAATTATATTTCCAATGTAGGGCATTCGATGTCCTTTGGAGCAAAAAGTGACCAAATGGACGATTTTTGGAGTGATTTTAATTGGAGGATGTTTGTGTCTCTTAGTTAGTTCATGTCAAAGTTTTATATTTTTCTACCAAGTGGTTTATTTATGGTGATGAAAAAAGGAGTAGCGTGTAGTGCTGTCAAAGTGATGTTTTGGGCTTATTTGGGCTTTTTGGCATCCAAGATGAAGTCTTTTGGGATGAGGACTTCTACAATTATGTTCGGGACATCTCAAGCTTTAATTCGAGGCGTTTTGGGCCTATTTTGGATCCCTAAATATCCAGAAACGTGGGATTCTTTGTGGTTGGGCAGATTTTCGAAAGTTAGAATAGGAATGTATTTCCTATGGAGTACGATTCTCTCCCACCTATTCCCATCCCTTTCCTCCCCTCCTCTCACAAAATGTCTTTTGTCTTCTTTTGGCTATTAAAAAAAATAACAAAAAATGTTGACGTGGCTTAACCGTAACCATTCAAATAGGGAGGGAAAGAGAGGGAAATTAGGAGGGGAGACAATCCTACTCCATTTCCTAGTTATCTTATTTTATTATGTTTCCTACTTTTAGAACATTTTTTCTAGTAAGGATTTTATTTTGTAGTAGTATAAATAAGGCTATTTAGCCATTAGGGTTTTTGGGGGAGAACACATCAATTTGGAGAACTTAGTTAGGCTTCGAGGATTTTTATTCTTCATTCAAGGTGTTTTCTATCTATGGTTTGAATAACATTTTGTTTTATGATTGTTCGTAACTAATTTCTTTTTGCTAAGGTGAGGCCATGAGCCTTAGCAAGAATATGTAGTTTTTTTTTTTTTATCAATTTACTTATGATATTATACATGCAGGTTTGAATTATTAATCACCGGTTTAAACTATCTAATTGTCTTGATGTTTGATCACCATTAAGGTATTTAGAAATGTGATTTGATGCAATTTTGGTCAGAGATTGGTATTTGAAATTGACGAAGGCTTTTTGTGGTTAATATGTGCAAGTTTACTTAGGATGAATACCACGTCCTAAGGGTTGCATGATTTTTCAGAAGGTTTTCACAAAAATTAATGAGTCATCCATGTTTAGATTTAATCTAAATATCACAGACGGATTGCATGCTTAATACACGCTCTATGTTGGGGGTCCAAGTAGGCATACATTAGGAAAACCTAACCTTCAAAATATGCATGTATAAGTCATAAGTAATTGTGTAAGATCCTACATCGGCCAGGGGTGAGGATCCTGTAAACCTTATATGTATATTCCCATCTTTACCTAGCATAAGGCCTTTTGGGAGCTCACTGGCTGGTTTCGTAGGAACTCCAAAGTTAAGCGAGTTCGCGCGAGAGCAATCCCATGATGGGTGACCCACTGGGAAGTTCTCGTGTGAGTTCCCAGAAACAAAACCATGAGGGCATAGTCGGGGCCCAAAACGGACAATATCGTGCTACGGTGGAGTCAAGCCCAGGATGTGGTGGGGACCCAAGCCGGGATGTGACAAATTGAAAGATCTACATAAAATTGTTACGGTGATGGCAGAACCCTAGTGTTTTTACAATTTCATTTTCAAAAATAGTTTTCTTTTAATTTATTTTATTTCGCCGGTTTATTTAATTATTTCTATTAAATTCGTTTTTATTATTTTAAATCACAAAATCAACTTTTTCTCAAACTTTCTTTAAATAATTGATTAAGATTTGGGTTGATACAAATTATTCATTCAATCCTTATAGACAACGATCTTACTAGAGCCATCTATACTACGATTACCTTGTACTCTTACAAGTATTTTATGGATTTTTATCTGTACTTTTGCAGGTGGTAAAAATCCTATCACTATACACTACTGAGTGATAATAATGCTTATACATATAAACAATGAGAGCAATTAGGAGGTCTTCTCCATCTTACCTATCGTCCACTCGTCGCCATCCCCATGTCATATCATAACGATAAACTCTTTCTAGCTTTAGCTAATTATACCTGCGTGACAACATTTCATTGGCTTTCGGTTTCTAAGTTAGGTCGTATTAGAGGATCTCTGATTTTTCATTTGGACTCGATGTTTAAGACCTCGGCAAGGGACTTAGGAAAGTTCCACTCCTATTTCGTAAAATAAAAGAAGAAATATTTAAGGGTGTTATGATTTATGAGAAAACAAAAAACAAAAAACAAAAATCTATAAATTTGAAGGATGTGTTAAACAAAATGGATCAATGATGTAGAGTTTTTAGTTACAAATTATTTTTGACTAATAATCCTAGTTCTTTTTTTTTCCTGTAGGTTTTAATTTCTTTTGTAATATAGACGAAAACATTTGTGGAGCCGAAAATAAATCCAAGAATCTTGAAGACCACAAGTGGACTTTATTCCAAAGATGACAAAAATACCCTCATTAGATGGGCAGGAACCACAAATACTCCCCTGCGCAGTCCAATATCCTTAGAAATAGACCAGTCAACAGAACAGCAGCAGCTGCCACCACCCTTTGCCATTGTCGTGGCCCAAAGCATCCATTGTGGCAACTTTTTTTTGCAACCAATCAGAAGTCTGGCATGTGCTGGCCTGAGTTAATAATAGTTGCAATTGTAGTAGCTCAAATAGAAAGCTCAGGCAAACAGGCAGCAGCTACCAATGGCAGGAGACTCAGAACCGTTCTAATAGGGCCTAATGTGCGTAAGCAAGCACAGCGCCTACATGAGAAATCCACGTAGGCCCACAAACAGATTCCTACAAGAGTTTCCTCGTCATAGCCAAGCCACGAACAAGCTGAGCTTCCAGGACCAATATCCAGAAGCCCAAGCACGCGGGCCGAAAATCTAGAAGCCCAATGCAGGCCTTCTAAGCCAATTCCTATGCATGCCTAGCAAAGCTGCAGGTCAATTGCACCAGTAACCCAGACCAACTTCAGCAGACCGAACATAAATAGGTTCAGTCGAACTGCCAAACCAGACCTGTTTCCAGCAGGTCTACCAGCAAACTAGAAATTGACGAGGTGACGTTTCTGACCTTTTTCCTACGGTCTAGATCCATTTTTAGCTCAAATAGAAACCTCAAGCAGACACTCAGTAGCTCCCAAAGGCAAGAGACACATAACCGTTCTAATAGGGCCCAACGCGTGCAAGCATGCACAACACCTACATGAGAAATCCACGTAAGCCCACGAACAAATTCCTACAGGAACTTCCTCGTCACAGCCAAGCCACGAACAAGCTAAGCTTCCATGAGCAAGATCCAAAAGCCCAGGTACTTGTGTCGAAAATCTAGAAGCCCAATGTGTACCAATGCAAGCCTTCTGGGCCAATTCCTACGCATGCCTAGCAAAGTTGCAGGCCATCTATCCTAACGACCTAGACCAACTTCAGCAGACTGAACCTAGATCAGTCCAATCGAACTACCAGCCAGCCATCAAACCAGACCTATTTCCAACGGGGCCACCAGCGAACTGGAAATTGACACGGTGATGTTTTCAACCTTTTTCTGGCGATCTAGACCTGTTTTTCAGCATTCTAGATCCATTTTCGCGTTTTGACCTTTTTTTATGCAGATTTGATTAGTTTTGGCTATAATTGTGCACCTAATGTCCACTACACTTAAATCGCTCACAGAGATGCACTCTATTCCAAAAACGATCCACACATATCCCCGCAAATTGTAAACTTGACCAGTGCTCTCGCGCAATAGTCCACCCTGATTAGTCAACTCCTTAAGCACATCTAAATACAGTACAGTCTTGATGAGGTGTCATGACTAGGTGTCGTGAAGCAAGGCAGGAGATGATGACAGAATTCTTTCCAAAAGCTTCCCGACAAGCAGCCACTCAACCTATCATGAACCAGGCATTAAGGCAGCGTGCCTCCTCATCAGCCTTTGCTAAAACATTTTCTCTCGCCTTATACACTAAGAAGTGTCCATCCCTAAAAGGCTTGCAAGCGAGTGCGCTTCCATGATTAGTTTCACACTTTAACGGACACTCAAGACCTGAAGTTAGGCACAGTGTTCATTCGCGACTTGGCTTGAAGAGAATTCCTTCTACCTCACACCAAAGTAGGAAGCATAGGGAAAATAAAGAAGCTTGAGGACATTGAAGCTCAAATTCAACTGGCACTCAACGCCAAGCGTAATCACAAGCAGCTCCATCACCAACTAGAGACAAACGATGTGCACTATAGCTACAACATGAAAGAGTAAACCACCGAGAAGAACAGCACAAACCTACAGACAATTACTAGAGGCAACCAAAACCGCAGAATGTGCCTATATATTCTTGGAAGGACTTAGATGCCTTAAGAAATATTTTGCTAAGTTTATTTTACTTAAGTCATTAAGCCTTAGAGTAAAAAAAAAAGACATTCGGTAACTTGAAGTCAAGAGCAGCTCAACAAAAAAACTCCAAGCAAACGAATGAATGTAGTTGGGACATGCAACTTAGGCGAAGAGTCAGACTCCAACTCTCCACTGACCTCCAAAGTGTCCTTAGCCTTCATGACCACCCTTGCTTAAAGAGTAAAAAAATCTTAAGGCATGACCTCAACTGCCTTACGCCATCCTTGTGGCCAATCTTGCAGAAGTACCAGAACTTGTTAATTGTCAAGCCTAGATCAAAGAACTTGCTCAAGTTCGAGAACCCCACTACCACACAAACTACATTCGAGGAGTAGTGAGCATGTGTACATCTCATAGAGCAAATTCTCTCTTAAAAGAAGTGTGACATATGAATGATGAATTCGAGCACGAAGTAGTATGGATGGAACTTGATGGCTCTCTTTCCTGCCTTAGTACAGTTCATGACTACTTCCTTCACTCATTTCATACGGGCTTCGGAGGGGTTTGCATGCTTGTACGTCTCAAGGAAGTCTTGGAACAACTCCTCAGAACCTATCTTAACAAAGCAGCCTTAAAGTAGCCAACTATACTAAAAGACCTGCCCTGACAATACTTAGGTGAAGGATATTCATCACTCTTGTAGCTGTATAAAGGAATATTGAAAAAGTCCTGTGCAAAAATACCAGAGAAATATTCAGAAGACTACTCAAGGGAGATATAAAAAAAAGCATGCGATGCCAGACCACAGCTCAACACCCCATGACCCAAGGCAGTAACAGTAGTCTGCCTCTCCAGCAAGTAGGCCAAGCCCAACGCCAGGCCCAGCCCATGCCCACACCTCTTTCCTATATCAGCCTAATTCAACAAAGGCTCAACATTGTCTCATCTCCCCTTCTTTTAAATGTGTCAAGCAAGTTTGTAAGTGAGAGGTCTTACATTCGATTCTCGCCAAAGGCGAATTTGAACCACATTATTGATAGCCACTATTCTAAAATCCCCGCCTAAGCCCCGCCTAGGCGCTAGGCGGCTGGCCACTGCCCTAATTAATGCCTAGGCGTCTGAAAATTAAGAAATAGTGCTTAGACCTACTGAGACACCTGCCTAACCCGCTTAGGCACTGACTAGCCCACCCAGACCCACCTTGGTCAAGACTCACTTAGACAGAATATATATAACTTTCAGTTTGCATTTTTTTTTCAGTAAATTGTAAGAGGCTTGTTGCATACTTAAATAAACACACAGTATATTCTTGTTCCCCATGCTTTCATTATGGTCCAATACTTCATAATATATATGTCATTCTATTTTGCAGTTTATGATGAAATTAAATATATTTCAAGTATAAGCAGACACTTATTTATATGAAATACAATAGATTTACTTATCCGCCTAGTCCACCTAACTGTCGACCTAACCGCTAGGCCCCAACCCACCGCTCGACTAACGCCTAGCGTTTTTTCAAACCTTGTTGGTAGCTCATTGTGAAGCTTAGCCCACCTTTTCCCCTTAGAGTAGATAATATCGTTTGCTCAAAAAAAAAAATAAAAATAAAATATGTCAGGCAAGCTCAGCACACCGAGGCCCAACACAATGCTCTCCCTCCAACATTTGGGCAACACTAGCCACTCGCTGAGCCCTAGTTCGCACCATCAGCACCTTGGCTTTAGCTGAGTCGACCTCCTTTAGATACCGTAGCTCCAGCCACACCATCCACCTCCTTGGCTCCGTACCAAGCCACGTCAACAGCCCCGCAGCTCTAGTTCAGCCGCAGGAAATAAAAAAAATAAAAAGAAGAAGAAAGAGAAATTTTGTTTATTTTTTCTTACCCTTGGTGCGGCACAAAGGAGAAGACAATGACGATCAACTATTCGAGGGAAAACAAAGAAGAAGACTAGGGGATATGGTACAATTTCCTCTAGTTTTCTCTCTTTCTTGTTGGGAGTATAATTGTTCTCTAAATTTATTTAGTTCTCTACTTAAGGTAGAGTAAAATAAGTTCTACAGGCAATTGGTTTCCCTTTCCTAGAAGACTTTAACTTCAAGTCAAAGCTCATAATCTAAGGCAAATCAAGAAACAACTTTATGGCTTAACCACTCAAATTGGGATTTTTACACCTCCTGCCCTTTCCTATGGGGCAACATAGCATGTGTGGGGGCACTTGTGGAGCAAAAATAATCTGAAAAATTCTAGAGTCGACACGTGAACTATTACCAGCGAAAGATGAGAATGCCCTTATTAAATTGGCGAGTCCCACATTTAATCCACGCGCATTTCAGCATCCTTGAAGGCCTAAGCAGCTGACTACAACCTCATCAAGTTCTCATGCCCATGACAAGGAGGAAAGTCAAAGGTATTAACGATATGATTAATCAATAAATCTTATCTTTATGCTTCCTAATGAAGGTCAACTCCATCAAGAAAGGAATCACAATCATATCCAATCAAGGATATTACTAGATAGTCCTAAGATATTATTTATAAAATAATTTCTTCAGAATAATTCTTTCTCATCCGTCCAATAGATGACTCACCTTGGCCAATCGGACGTCGATACATGTTAAGGCAAACCCTACACATGTGGCAGCCCTAGCTCTATAAATACCACATACTCCACCAATTTCTAGTAAGCTTTAGCTACATAATCAAGCCTTAAGCTCTCTCTCTATTAAAAAAAAACTGACTTAGGCATCAGAGATTCATTGGCCAAACCCCTCCCTTGTGGGCGCATGTGGGTTTGGTCTTTGGTCAAAGGTATTTGTTTGTTTTGCAAGTACAAATTCGCCAAGGTAGAGGGTGGCAAATTTTTGCAACCACATATATCAATTGCATTTTACTGGTAAGAAGGAGATTTTATGTTGGAATGTAAATGGAGCAGGAACGAAGAGGCGGATCCGTAGTGACATGTGAGTGTGATTCCAAGGGCCATTTTCGTTTGTGGCAGAAATACAATAAAATAAAATAAGCGGGGAAAAATTGGAACTAAATTGTGCTTATGAACAGTGAATCAGTTCATTTTCATTTTTAATGTACATTGAATTTTATAGAACTAATAAATCATCGAATCTACTCTTGCATAATTCAGGAAACTAAAAAAGATTACTTGTTGGATCTCTAGTCTACCATAAGTTATATCCATGAGTGCATAGTGTATACCTAGAAAAGGTTAAACCCCTAAAAACAAGAAATGTTAATGAGACAAGAGTGGAAATTAGACAAACAAAAAGTTAATGGAAACATTTATTAGAGGGGGTTACATGCAAGAAAAAAGAGCTACATGGATGTTTCTCATTAGTTTCAGTCACAGTACTTTAGACGACCCTCTCTCTCTCAATAGTACTTTCTTATTCCTTAAGTCTTGCTATATTGAGACCTTTTAACTGTAAAACAGTGGTCTATCCTTCTATACATAGGAGTAGGACACCGCATTTATTACTATCATATCAAAACATATTCTTCTCCATAATATTAGACTCCTCAAATCCCATCACCCCTGAAGGAGAAAATTCTCACATCTTTTCCTCATGAAGCCCCATGCATCTGATCCATCCCTCTCTGAAAACTCAAGCATTTTCCCACCCTCAGAGGCACCACTACCACCAAACCTACTAAAAGGCTCAAATATGGAAACCCCAAGTGCAGAAAAGCAACCATCTGTACAAGATCATCACCAAGGACACCCTCAAGATCAAATCCGTAATCTTGCATTGGATCTAAGCCTCTCAAACAAGGAATCTGATCATGGGTCGAAGCCGGAACTCGGCCTCATCAACTGTTTTGATTCAAACAACACATCAGGAAACTCTTCATCAGAGACTTCCAATCCCATAGGTGCTACTACTACTACTGCTACTACTGATTTCGAGCCAAGGGTTTTCTCCTGCAATTATTGCCAGAGAAAATTTTACAGTTCACAAGCGCTCGGAGGGCACCAAAATGCTCATAAGAGAGAAAGAACACTTGCCAAAAAAGGGAACAAGAGTAATTGTACTGCAGCAGCAGAAGATGCCTTGATGAGGCTTCCAAGTTTACTCTCTTCACACAGATTCTCCAGCATGGCTTCTCTCCCTTTGCATGGCTCCTTCAATAATAGGTCACTTGGTATTCAAGTGCATTCCACAATTCACAAGCCTTGTTACCAATCAAACACCTTTGGTGGGAATAATAATGGTAACTATGGGTGGTTTAGACGGCCTATTGATCATCAACATGTGATCGGGCGGCTTGTTCCACCCAACAATGTTTTTCATGTGCAGGGCGGCGTAAGTTCCTCCTCCTCACCATCGAGTGGTGGCGTTGGAAGGTTTTCCTATAGTACTAATGGTCGGAAGTTTTGTCCCGCGGCGGAAGGAACTGGAGGGTTGTGGTGGAGTAATAGTGCTGCTGGCCATTTTAATGCTAAACAAGATGAGTTGCAGAAGCTTGACTTGTCCCTCAAGCTCTAAACACTTTCTCAATTTATCTTTTTCTCTTCTTTTTTTTTAAATTTCTGTTCTAAATTTAAAGCCATGCCTTTTAACTGATCAGTTTCAGGCTTCCTCGCCCTTTGAGTTTCATGTATGTGTTGCAACTTTTGTACACATTTCTTTTAGGTATAGTTGACATTTTCAGAGAAGTTTTGAAATTCTTGGCTTTGAATATCCCAATTCCATATGTTGTTTTTTTTTTTTCTTTAATTCAAGATCGTCACGACTTTCTCCCACAAAATAAAGACTGAATGCAACTAGAGAACCTGGAAATTTGAGTTAGAATGGTGATGTGTACCAATAACTCAAAGACTAACCTTGCTACTTAATTTGGGAATTTAATTCCCCCATTTAACGCCAGAAAATTGCTTTTCTTTTAATTGGGTTCTCAGTACTTCAGTTTATCCGTTAAGGAATTTTACTCGTTCAGTTTTCTCTTTTAGTTTGAAAGAGAAGTGCTAAATGCAGGACTTGAAAAGGGATTAACTGCAAATTAATGCTCCTAAAATTCCTCTTGTTATACAAGAAAAAATTTGGGACTTCGGTACGGTATATGAATTTTTTTTTTTTTTTTTTTTTGCATACCTAACCGATAAATGATGAATGTATTAAGTAAATGCATGAACTATAGCTAGTACTTTTTTGATATTTTCTTCTCTACTATTGGCACCTGGGAAGAAAAAATAGAACACAAAACTAGCATGTTAGACAAATACTCATAATCATTAGAGCTACATTCTAATATTATATAAACTATAATATATATAACGAAACTTGAGTACACAAGTATACTCCTCTAATCAATCTACTTAATACTTGTAAATAATGTTTTATCATAGTAGTAAAAATCATACCTATGCACTATTTAATTCACTAGCACTATCATTCGTAAAAAAAAAAAAAAAATTAACAAGCATTTGCATAAATTTTACATCTGTTTAAAGAGAAGTGCTAAATGCAGGAATTGAAAAGGGAGTGAGTGCAAATTAATGCTCCAAAAATTCTGTAGTTATAGAACATTTGGAACTTTGCGGCGGCACATGCATTTAATATTTTTTTTTTTTTTTTTTTTTTGTATTTAATCGTTAAATAATGAATTAAGTAAATGAATATACTGTAGCTAGTACTTTTTTTATATTTTCTTCTCTACTATTGGCATCTAGTAAGAAACAATAGAACACAAAAGTAGTATGTTAGACAAATACTCTTAAGCACTAGAGCTATATTCTAATGCAACATAAACTATAATGCAACGAAAATTGAGTACGTGAGTGTACTCTAATCAACTTATCTACTCTCAAATCTATTTAATATTTGAAGATATCGCTTTAACGCAATGATAAGAAAGTAACTATGCTTATGTATTACGGTGCGGGTTAGTTTTCTCTTTCCTAACAACTAACTATTTAACACACTAGCTCTATCTTTTGTTATAAAAAGTATATTAGTATTTGATGTTTTTTGATGTTATGTCATATGTATTAGTATTTGATTTTTTTGATGTTATGTCATATGTCTATCTTAAACTATTGTCCGTAAGGTCCACAAAACGTGCAACATTTTGGAATCTTGTGATTGTCATTTCCTCTACTATTAATTTGGCATGATGGTTTAAATGACATGGATTTTGACCCACCTGCAGTTGAAGTAATAGACAATCTCTGTTGCCATTGCTATTGGGATCAAAGGGGTAGGTGTAGTGTAACAAGCCATGTGAAAGACACAATAATGATTAATCACCCCATCTAATAGCTACCCTTCCTACCCCCATCAATTTTTTTTTCCTCAAATTAAATTTTCGAAAAATCTTCTACTTAGTATTACGGTATAATAGTGAGATGTCTTAGATTCGATTATCATCAAAGATAAAGTTGAACCACATTATTATAACAAACCATTGTAAGGCTTAGCCTACTCCCCTACCTTGTTAATGTAAATACTATTGTTTGTTAAAATATATATATATATATATATATATATATATATATATATATATATTGTCGGTAAATGTTGATTGCCTTGATTTCTTAGCTACAAATTCTCTTCCAT
This sequence comes from Pyrus communis, assembly GCF_963583255.1. Classification (NCBI taxonomy): domain Eukaryota; kingdom Viridiplantae; phylum Streptophyta; class Magnoliopsida; order Rosales; family Rosaceae; genus Pyrus; species Pyrus communis. Next base: position 21,532,027 of record NC_084809.1, on the reverse strand, counting down.
AATTAGGCCCCTTCTAATTTGTGGGTCCAGATCTATTTGATGTTTACCATATCATATTAGTCATAATAAACCATGATTATCCTAGAATTAACATGTAATAGTAATTGAAATTTGTTCACTGTGACAGTTAACTGTCATTGAAATCTCTGATTAACAAAGGGTTTTGATAGGAAGACAAGATGTCACATAGCTTTCGAAAATGAAATGTAAAGTTGGCTATGCTAGGTCTCTTCTCTCATTATGCTCTCACCACATATTGCAGTTTAATGTTCTAAACTATCTATCTTTCAGGTAAATCCATTAAAGATCATCTCTATATAAGAAATCAACCAAATCAGTTGTAAAATAAGACAAATTTAGTGTGGATGAACTTCTGCAATAATTGATTCTCGACAGATTTTACCTACATAATCAACATATTTGATCATCCTATGACATAAATAATGTGAACAGTGAAGGAAGAAGCTGGAAGGAGAATGCACAAAATGAATCAATCACAACACATACTTTTTCTTCTCCGATACGGTCTTTTTTATTTCTTGTCATCAGATTAAATATTTCAAACGGAATTCACGAACAAGACTAAACAGAAGTGTGTACAAAACGAAAAAGGTTGTTTTGGTCATCATGGGATACAAATGAAAGTATAAGTTTGGGTTTCTGCCATTTGCTGCAAATCAGTTGGGGTGTCCATATAGTTGTGTTAAAATGCCTCATTCTTTAATCATTTGGGCATTAAAATATTGAAAAGCTTTCATTTTGCCTCCAAATTAAGAAACACTTTAACAAGAACAAAGTTGGAAAAAGAGAATGCATGTGAATGTGGAGCTTTCATGTTGCTGAGGTTAGGTGAAAAAATTAAACCAAAAAAATAAGTCTTTCTCCATTAGGATCTTATCATAATTAAGGAAGAGATTACTTGTCGTTATAAGATTTGAATATTATTGGTTTAAAACTTGATTAGTAGGGGTATAAGTCAAGTTTGTCCTATTCAATGAAAAGAGAGAGGGATAATACAAAACCATCATCGATCTCAGTTTAAGAATCATACATGCGCATATTTCTCTTTCTATCGTTTTCTTGAAATTATTGAAAATTGTGCTCTCTCACTACAATTTGTGTACAAAATAATTCTACAACAAATCAAATTTGGATTTGCATCCCATCCGAATTCTTTTTGTGAAAATCTTAAGGTTTCTCACATCTTATTCGTTCATCGTACATCATACAGCTAGAAATTATTTTAAATTTTTTTATTTAAAATTAAACACAAACGGTATCTAGCAAAAGCTAACTGCACGATATACGGTGATTCTCACAAAGAGGATCCTGAGGGGATCCTCAACCTTAAAATTTGTAAATTAAATCTTTCTCCATTAGGATTAAACTGCTGCTATGCTGGCTGTACAGAACCATGAAAAGTAAATACTCTGTTGTAGAATCACCATCACAAGGTCAAGCAAAAGTTGGTGCAAATTTGAAAATATAATTACCTCTGATTTCAATTATTTTTTATAAAAGCGATATTCTACATTAAATTAGTCTGAACTACAGGATGGGAAATTCGAACTCAAGTGCAGAAGGATGAGCACATTCCTCTAACCAGCTTGGCTAAGCCTAGGCTTGTAATTACCTATGATTTCAAAGTCTACATGGTAAACTTAAAGAGAGATAATCATATGAACCATTTGTCTCCACAATTTAGTTTTTGAATCGATTGTTTTTCTCAACAATGTTTACAATCTTCCAAATGACAGTTTCTACACAAAAACCACTTCAAACAACTAAAAGTTGAATAACCAGTCTCTGAAAATCAAACTTCAAAACGATGTTTGAAATTAAGATCAACAAATCGACAGACGAAACTAGCAAGGAACATCGAAATTTAAGAGACTAGTAGGACACTCTAGTGGACCACGGCACTACAATCCTCATTTCCTACGGTGCTCGTGCCTTGAAGTGTCGTAATCAGTAGCATCTTCATTCTGGTTAAGAACATAAGACTACTATTCAGAAGATGGAACGAATCCGATGGAACGAATTATAGTTCAAGCTAATTCAGGAGTTAGAGGTGAGAAAGTATGATGTAGACCAGAAAAGATACCCAAAATAACATGACATCAGATTTTGAACTGATGCATGTTGCTCAAAACTAAAGAGGATAGGACTTTCATCTTATCCAGAGTTTGACCAATGCACACCATTGGTATGTCTGTCTAGCAAGGGTGAAGCATATTGTAGTGGATTGTGAAGTTCACTAAGAGTACTTACTACTATAGAGCATCTTTCATAAAGCCAGGACCACAAGTTCGAGATATTAACGTACGAAGACATCCATAATTTCAACTTGATTGCAATTTAGTTCATACTATGAATCTAAAAACAAACATTACTCTATGAACTTCAGTTCCGATATCAATTATGCAGAAAAGAAGAATATATGGTTAAGACTAAAAAGAGAAGGGAAATGACGCAGACGTTACATTGATACTTGTTGAGATGACCGGAAAGAGTGGATGCAGACGTTCTGTGAGAATGGAATTCTGGCCACAACATCAGCAAGCAGCATGATCCAGGAGCATAATCCATCTACACGCCACCAATATTCTTGAATATGACTGCGACCTGCAACAGCTCGTTTCCACTTTCCAAGATCGTATCTTATCTCAAACTGAATGTTCAAATTTTATGGAGCTACAACAAAATTGAATAATTGTTTTTACATGTAGCAGAAGCACATTTGCAACATGAAATTAGTGTCTAAGAAAAGAAAAGATGGCAAAAGCTAGTCAGAAAGAAGCTAGAGCAAAAGTCGTGTAATGTGTTAAGTGATCGAGTGGATGAATATAATGACAAAACCAGACAGAAAGTAACATGAGAGTAAATGCAAACTTTCCGCTTAATTTAAAGAAATTATATTTCAATCAAAGAAATAGCAAAATCTGTCATGGTACGAGCACAATACACTTTTTGCTACTAAATTCTAACTAATAAAGATGGTTCTTTTGCTCCAGAAAACTCATCATCAAAGAACCAGCATAATTCTTAGCCATATGGCATGTGTATACTTTATCCTGTTAGTCTCAATGCACAATCAGCAGCAAGTAGTGTCACAATGCTGCAAGCAGCTGTCTAGCTGACAGAAACTATCGAAATATCACAAATCTTTCAAGGGATTCGAAAATTGCTGGAAGGTCACATAACGAAAATCTACTACAGTATAACCTCCCTAAAGTAATATTCTATAAAGAAATAACCTCCTTAAACTCATAAAAAAAAATTCTAGTCCTAGCTTGGGACTAGTTACGTATAGGAATAAACTCCACATTGTAATAAGTTATAACTTTTCTAGGTCCCAACTTAAGAAAACACACGTCCACATAATAATAACTGTCAATGAGTACAAATTATATGCAATATCACAAATAAAAGTTTAATATAGAACTAAAATATTTCTCTAAAGTTGTTTGGGACAGTGCTTTTTAAGTTTTTTTAGTTGATATCACGTCTTTGAGCTTGCGGGTACGTAATATTTCGTCAACATGGAACCTTCTTGTTGAAGCTAAAATGTTTCTAACTTCTCAATCATGTTTACAGCTTCGAAACTTTGGTATCCATAGTCATCCTCAAGAATCCTATTTAGTAAACACAAAATTCATTAAGAACAAATAAGTCAATAAATAATATTTTTTAACTACACCTCTATTAAGTAATAACCTCCCCAAAGTTATAAAAATAGCTTGATCCCAACTTTATGACTTTATGTTTTACTGAACCTAAGTAGATCTACCCAAAACATGGTAGGACTGAGAAACCATGGTGAAGAACCTCACAACAGAGACCGACAAGTAAAGCTTTAGATGTTAAGGCATGGATCTTGGAGTTAATTGAGGAAAGACAGTTTTAACAAATTTTAGAACCTAAACAGCTGGCATATGCCACCACTAGAAGGCTCTTCTACTTTTTTGGATGACCTAATATCATGTGCAAAGCCAATATTGCAACCAGGTTGAAATTTCATTACTCAACGCAAATAGGATTGATAAATTAAGGTCATTCAAAATGTTGCACAATCAATCACTCTACTTTCTTTTCAATAAATGATTTCACGGTTCTCATCCATCTAATGAACTCAGTTTTATCTTTGTTCTTCATGTATTCGTGCAAGAAAATAGCAAAATCATTGTTCATACTCCTCGCTTCCAAGAATTCATAAAGTGAGCCTTGCAACTCATCATCAAGTTCCCTGTAAACGAACCACAAAAACAAATAGAAAGTAATATTTAGCAAGCAGAAGAAAATATTTTGAAACCCAAGTATAAGTCAGCTTTCAGACTCTATACTCTATAAATATAGAAAAAAATATACAAAAGGAAAAAGAACGACAACCACAAACAAAAACAAAAGACGGGAGAAAAGGGACAAGACACAAAAGAGTTCCACAAAATTCAGGTCTCAACCTTTAACAGTTTTTTATGTTACTAATGTTCCTCAGATAGTAATATATAAATAGGAGATTAAATAGAATGTCATACTTGAACTCAGGACCCACATAAGGCTGAGCTGGCACCTTCTCAGGTTTTCGGATGGAAAGCTTGTTGACCTCTATACTATCTGGCCAAGTTGAACACATGATCTCCAACACATTGCCGCCTTCCTTCTTGAAGATATTAACACAAATTGTAATGTGAAGCTGCACATCTTTTCCAAGGCCAGCAACACCTTTGGAATTTGGAGCAGGAACAGATCCATCAAACATGGTGGCTTCAATCTTAATGTCCTCTTTCTCTCCAAAGTTTCTCTTCAAGCTTATCCATTGCTCACCAGGCTGGTTGTCAACTGTAAACGACTTGAATTTTGTAACTTGCTGAAAAGCAGAAGGAATCAGGAATTTTTTTCTAGAGATTATTTAAGAGAACTTGAACTCCTAATTCCAAAAACTAAGCACTGACCATAAACTTGTGATTGTCGAATCTAGTACGGTCCTTGGAGGGAAGGATATTGCCTCTTAACCCCATGATCTATTATCTCAGGAAGAAATAACAACATCTTGAATACAATCTATGATCTCACGTTGAGTATTGCAATTCACAATTAACGAAAACTTGTCATTATATTTTATAAGATTTTACCAGACACCAATTGAATTGACTCCCCCATGCAACTTTCAGTATCCGGAAACCTATTCGAAAGGAAAAGTTAACAGACTTCGGAATACATTTCATTTGTGTTTTTGGATTGTGCCATTTTCTTAACAAGTAACCATTTTTGCCCCAAAACAGATGAATGCTTTTGAATTTGTCAGGTTGATAAAATTCCCCCATCACACACCACATAAACTAAATTTCCCAACAACCCAATTCTCGAAACAAACCCTAAGACCCATACACAGTTCCAAAAATTTTTCTTTTGCCTCCGTTTCTCAGCAACCGAATAAATCCTAACGACATTCCTTTAACAAGTAGGTACCTGAGTGGCAGGAGAGTGATCGAGCTCGTACTGGATTTCATTGCGGAGGAGTCTGAGAATGTTGCCTTCCAAGGCCGATTTGCGCATTTCGGGGATGTAAGTTCGTCGGCATTGCGGTGGTTGGAGCGAAGGGCTTATGAGAGAGACTTGTTTTTCATGTGCCAAATGCAAAGTGGGTGTTTTCTGAATTAGAATTTTGGAAGATGAAGAAAAGGGAAAGGATTTTCTCAGGGATCGGATTGGGCGCGCCATGAAAGGAGAGTTTGGAATAGTTTGCAGTTTCAGAGGTTTTTAGGGTTTAAGGTAGGTCCTCATTTCAACCAGTTTTAGGGCTTACTGTCTTTGGTACTGCCGTTTTCTAAAAGTCCAGCCCAATTATTGTCATGTTCTAGACAGCGGTGTTATTTTAGAGGAAGAATTGACTCCTTAAGGATTGAGGAGAAACTCGTTCTTAAGATATTTCGTAGCTTATTTATAGAATTTTGTATTTGTAATTAAAATTGTTCATGTTATAAATTATTAAGTAAAAATCATCTCTACGAAAAATCAATTAAAATTTAGATCGTTTAATCATGGAATTATATAAAAAAAAGATGGACAGATTTGTAAAAACATTATGAACCGTCTATCTACTTAATAAAACCGATTGATCTTAGTTTTAGTTGATTTTTTGCATATATGATTTTTATAGAGTGATTATAATATGAAAGGTTCTTATCATAAGTAAAAAGTTATGTGATAGGCCACGAAGTATTTGAGAGGAACTTCACCTTAATCATAAGAAGTCTAGCTCTTTTCTGTTTTTTATTTCTAATTGTTAGATTGAATAAATCAAACGAAACAATAGACAAGATTAAACAAGGGGTGTGTAAAGAGAGAAAAATAGTGTGGTCTTATCATTTTTCCTAAATTATCAAGACAAATACACTATTATTCTCTTTTGATCTATTTAATTTAATACTCATAAATAAATAGAAGTGTGTAAAGGTGAAAAGAAGTGTGGAATCACTTCCACTTATTTAACAATAAAATATGATACACTTGTTTCATGATTAATCCGCAAACGACATGCATAAATCTATTTTCATCTTTTTGGCTAAAATATACGTGAGATTGGCATAACTCCTCACTTTGATTTCTGACAATGAAAGTCAATAGAAGTACCCTCTCAATTTGTCCACTATAAATCACTTTGTCATTCAGTGAAAAAATATGTCAATATCCTTGTTAAGTAGATGAGTTGGTTTGACAAAAATACTCTTAAAATGGTGGTTACGTGGTTGGTCATGTGACAATTGAACGTGAATATTGACAGATTTTTCACATAAGGATCAAAATAATTTATGGTTGACAAATTTGTGGACCACTTCAATTGAATTTCATTGTCATGAACCAAACTGTGAAGGCTCAGTTGAAGGTTCTACCCAGAATCCCTCCTTTCCTACACTAAATCCCATGGCAGAGCTCCATTTTTTGGCTACGCTCCTGCATTTTCTTCCTTGGTTTCTTGCGTGAGCTTCAAATGGTAGGGTTCTTCATGCATGTTAAAACGAGGTGTGCGGCTCAAGGTTGAGTATTGTCAATGCATGAATCTAGCGAACTAGGTTTTAAATCTGGTTAGGTTTGAAGTGTTTTGATTTTATTTTTTTTTATTATTATTTTTTTTTTGGGGGAAACGTTTGAAGTGTTTTAATTGGTTTGTAAGGAAAAGGTAAGGAATTATCTCTTACAGGCTTCCTACATGAGATTAAAGTTGTGGGCTTGGATTTTAGTGCTCCATAGCAGCCTAAAAATTTCACAAACTTTAATTCCGTACAAGACTAATAGACTTTCATAACGGTTCACACCATAAGTCACTCGGTAAGCTATGTTATGTGGCTAGGGCCACTGAAGCGTGTCGGGGTTTGGTGTGATTCGGGCTATAAATGTTTATGTATTAATATTATAAGCTTGTTTGATATAGCTTGAAATAATGAATAAACGTGATATTGCATGAGCTTAGTGTGATTTTTCGAATGTCGAAGTTATGAATTATCATTTTATTGGTATGGCATGATTGTGAATTTTCTAACCTGTCATGTTGCACTCTATGCCTAATTTAAGCTTGGTCTGTTATGAATATATAACGATTGGGCTTTCTAGTGAAAAATTTTGGATTCCAACAATTACATCTTTATCACTAGCAGAAAAAGTGAAAACAAAAAATAAAAAATAAGTTGGTTATCAAACGAGATTGAAGTGTTTTCAATTTTCATTGTTGTATTATTCCATAAACATTCCTCTTAACATTTTCCCATCATCCTATTCCATCACACTTTTTCATTCCTCCATTATCCCACATACATTCCCTCTGTCTATAGCACAAAAATGAAAACTAAGATAGCTCATGAATTGCAAGTTTTGTTCCATTTTCCTCTATGAACTTGCAATATGACTCTGAACTCCCTCTAAACTTTTAGTTCGTGCAAATGGCCCCTTGTCTTTTGTACTAATTCTTGGTGAATGTAACATTTTGTTCATGTCTATGCCGTTAAAAGTTGATCATTCGTATTGCACGTAGTGGAATTAATAGAAAATTTGTAATAGAATTAACAATGGAGGGAATATTGAAATCAATTGAAAGTATAGAGGATTCAAAATAAAAATAAAAGTTCAGAAAACAAAATGAAACAAGGTGAAAAATTCACTTAACACAGGCATTCTTTACACCCTAAAATCTCAAGTATTTATAATTTCGAACTGTGTATAACTTTTGCTATGTTTGGATAGGGGCACTGCTAAAGTATGACCAATGAAGTACTCAAATACTTACTACAAATACTCTGAACAAAGAACTTTCAAGGTACCCTTTCCAAATTGATTATTTGTAGGTTACCTTAGTTTATGTCCCTCGTCCAAATACATTATGAGTGGTTAATTTGAAAGCCGAAAATAACTATTTATTAGCATTACATATCCCATATATATGTCGAAAACAATAATACATGCATCCCCCAACGCGGGGATTCACATGTTCCTCCATTCATGAATAACGTATCTGACCGAATAAAGGCAATGATTGAAATTTTCAATTTCTTAATCTTCATTTAAAGATCACCCCTTCAAAAAATCATTTCAATCGGAAATCTTCTAGTTCTTCAAATGTATATAACAAATCGACAGTATAGGTACCAAGTAATATATTCACGATGAACCGTCCATTTATTTGATACGCCTGGATGATAAAACAATCCCCATTCGAATGCTTTTTGTAAGAGTAACCTTTAAATGAAGATTAATCAATTAAACTGTTCCTATTGTTAATTTGTACAATCAAAATGCGTTATTCGCAAATGGGGGATATGTGCATCCCTCACATGGAGGGATGCAAGTATTATCCTGTCGAATATAACTTGCGACTGCATAACATAACATGGTGCTTTGTTATGAATGCATAAAGTAATAAAATTTGGCGGGTGATTTATGCACACTTTTTTTCTTAAACTAAAATTAGAGCCAAAGCCTCAACTAGTGACACATGTAGACTTTCAAAAAAAAAAAAAAAACGAAATTTGTAACCCATTATTAAAAATTGGACTTTTGCTTTTTGACGAGGAACATGACTAAGCAATTGGACAAATTTACCCTTCTCTCTTTTGTCTAGATGGAAAGCCCCATAAGCAAATATTTTGGATCCCCATATTTACCCTTCTCCCTTTCTCTCAAAACCAAAACCGAAGAAAAATGATATTGTTTCCTTTTTCCTAAAAGGTTTTAATTGAAAAATAAAAATATTATTCTTACCATTTAGTTGTACTATCACTTGTACCATCTTTGTAATAGAGATTAGACTCACATGCATTGACGGACTCTATTCCTATTAGAAAGATAGTACAAATAATAGTATAGCTAGATTATAAGTACTGGTTTGGTACTGAGGTGCTTTTAAAAAAAGTGGGTATAAAAAAAAAGTTGAAAGAGTTTTTGGTATTTGGTAAACACCCCAAACCAGCTTTATTTCAAAGTTTAGGATGAAAAAAAAAAAGCCAAAAACCTGAAGTTGCAAAAAACAGCTTCAAAAAACCAGCTTTTTTGAAAAACATAGGTGAACAGTAAATTCATTAATGAATTTTTCAATTTGCCAACATTGCCCTCCTTTCTCCTGCCTTCCTCACCCTTACAGAACCTGACTTCCCTTTTGACCCAATCTCCTCGCTCGGACTCGTGTGAACTAAACGCCTCACTACGTGGTCGTAGCGAGACCCTTGGGAGTAGCAGATTGTTAATCTCGTCTCCAACGCCTCGTCGTCTCCAAGCATGCACCTCCGCAACTCCAACTGGGTTTGTGAGATTAGATCTAAGCATGCGCCTCCAACTGGGACTTTGTCAAAATGCGAACTGGGTTTGTGAGATTCAGATTCGTGGTGCAGCAGCAAGCAATTCAGGCTTTATTCGATTCGAGCTTCGTTCAAGTTCGATGGCAGAGATTGCAGGTATGGCTTCGAACTAGAGGTTGTAGATTTGATTATCTGGGTTTGATGGGCAAAAAAAATCATATTTTTTTGGTGAAGTCAGTGAGGTTTTTAAGGAGAGTGGAGAGATGTAGGTTCATGGGGAACTCTCTGGGAGTTGGACTTTTTTAATGAGTTTGGTGGAAAGGGTTTTAATGGGGGAAAATATCTGAATTAATAATAATAAAATACTAATAAAAGGATTAAAAAATAACAAAAAAGATAATATATTTATGTTGTGATCTATATTTAACTGATAAGGGAGAGAGATGTGTTTATAGGGTTGTGCAAAGTCAAATTAAATGTCTACAAGATGTCATCAGGGATATGATCAACCCAAGATGGGTCCCTCGTCAAAATCTCGTTAGGTAGCAAAAACTCAATAGGAAAAATGCTCCTAATCGTAGGGAAAAAGAGGAGTGGCGAAGCTATAGAGGAACTGGGAGGGGCGGCCACCCCTCCCCTCGCAAGAAATTAAGCCCAGGAGTGTGGTTGCACCCCTCTGGTCTCGCCAAAATTAATGGTTGCACTGCATATCGGTTTTTGGGTTTCTGCTTGAGTTTCTTATGTTATTGTTTTTTAAATCCTTAATCAAACGACGCTGTTTCTTTTAATTGATTAGAAAAAAAAAAATTAAGCGTGGCTTCCATTATTTAGAGGAGACCTTCACTTTTTGAAAACCAGTCCCCTTTTTTAAAATTAATCCTTGAGAGATGATGACTTTGGGGACTTGCTTGATGATGTATAAAAGTTTTGTCAAGAGCATGATATTGTAGTTCATAACATGGAGGATTTGCATTTTGTACCCGCAAAATCAAGGCGTAAAGCTCCAAGACTCACAAACTTCCATTATTATCATGTGGACCTCTATGTTCAAGTCCTTGATATGCAATTAAAGGAATTGAATAATCGTTTCAATGAGGTAAACACCGAATTGCTTCTTTGTACGGCATGTTTGAGTCCGGTGAATAATTTTGCATCTTTTGACAAAGCAAAAATTGTTCATCTAGCCCAACTTTATCCTTAAGATTTTGATTGTATGGACCTCATGAATCTTTCAATTCAACTTGACAATTACATTCACTATATGAAGATGCACAGTGAGTTTTCATCATTGAGAGGAATTGGTGATCTTGCAAATGAGTTGGTGAAGACCGGGAGGTGTGCAAGCTATATGTTAGTGTATAAGCTTTTTACATTAGCTTTGGTGTTACCGTTTGCAACTGCTTTGGTGGAGAGAGCTTTTTCTGCTATAAAGATTATGAAAACATCATTGCATAACAAAATAGGAGATCAATGGCTGAGTGATAGCATGCTTGTTTACATTGAGAGATATGTATTTACTTTTATTGATAATTAGCCTATTATGCGGCGTTTTCATGATATGAAACCTTGTCGGCAACAATTGTAATTTGTTTGTATTGATAAATTATGGAAGACGTTACTATATAAAAGGATTTGGTTGTTGCTATTCTTTTGAACCTTGCACTCTTTTAACTTCGCCCCACCCCCTGTAAATTTCTGGCTTTGGCATTGAAAAAGAGTACATCAAGATCAAGCAAGTATATTTACTAATTCACCTTTATTTGTTAAGAATATTAAATTAATGGCACATCTAGTATTATACCATTTTTGGTCATTTCACACAGTCACAGCTGCTTTATATAAAAGTTTACCAAACATTATAATACCGTTTTTTTTTTTCCAAAAGCACTTTTACAAAAAAAATTTATCAAACATTTTGCTGCTTTATTTCACAATTGCTTATTATTCTCACAGTACAACAAAAACAGTTTTTTTTTTCTTCAAAGCATATCAATACCAAACCAGCCCTAAACGCATCACTAGTCAGTGGAAAAAAAAAAACCAGTACGTTCCGTAACGAGTGTACGTTACTTTCTCCCAAACAATTCAAATTTTTAAAGGTGGGATGAGATCGAGACCAGCTAAGATTTGTAACCAACTAAGGATAACCCTTTTCCCCTTGTAACTTCAGTCAAATCCAACCCCAATTATTCCACAAATCCCATAGCGCGTTTACGTAACCGTAATGAAAAGAGGAGGAATTGAATTGAGGAGGAGTTGGAATGAGGTGAAGTCAGAATCGAATTCTTGTTGAAACTGTTTACTTAAATGTTCTGAAATCGGAATAGAATTCCATAAAACTGTTTACTAATTCAGCAGAATCGGAATATAAACCAGTATGATTACTAAAATGCACTTGTCCTAAATCAAGTATGTATTAATGCTAGCCAAGATAGTGTAAGCCACCATGATTTGGGTATCTACTGATGCTGCACCAGTGAATATATATTTATTTAAATAAAAAATAACTCAACCCCAAACCAATCTTATCTTTCTCTTCCCGAAGAACCCACTCCTCACCGCCACCTCTTGCTATCTCAATCCATTCCATTATAATTCAAGTTTATTTATTTCAAGTTTTGAGCATTTGATGGCAAATAAACTCCATTGTAAGTCCCTCGTTCCCTCTTTCTCTTCTTCTTATTCTCTCTCTCTCTCTCTAACCCATTGCATTTTGATTTCAAAATTTTCCTGCGGAAACATAGAGATATGGTAGAAAGTGGGAGTAGTGGGTTTGGGTTGCGTCCCTGGGCATGGGTGGTTGCAGTGTTAGAGGAAGGAGTAGCACTGGACATTATCGTTGGACAACGGCAGGTGAATCTTCTGTGTTAATGCAAAGGATAGTGCTAGAATTTTTAAAATAAAGTGAGGATATAAGTGGTAGAAAATTTGTATTCCGAATTCCCACAGCAGACGGAATTAAAATACCTCATAGATCTTAAGAGTCCAATTCCTCCAAAAGAAGGAATTGAATTCCAAAATTTTTGTAGGTCCTGCCACTTTTTCAATTCCTCCAGATTTAGTAAACACTGGAGTAGTCCGTAATCGGAATTCAATTTCACATTTTGATTCTAATTACGGATATGTAAACGCGTCATCTATATAACATTGTACCAACCATTTTCTCATTAACCATCAACCATCAGCAAAGAGAGGCAGCAGCAGCAGCACTTCCTCTCACTTTCACTTGTGGATTATACCAACCATTTTCTCATTAACCATCAACCATCAGCAAAGAGAGGCAGCAGCAGCAGCACTTCCTCTCACTTTCACTTGTGGAACCCATCAACCATCAAGGCATCAGCCATCAGCCATCACCAGAAGATTCTCAAAATTTTCCTCTCCCACTTGAACAATCAGCAGATTAGTTAAAAACCCCTCATTTTTTGGAAGCAAAGAAGGAAACCCATGATTTAGAATCCGAAAAGCAAATCGGAAATTGTATTGTAATTCAATGGCATTCTTGGAGGATGTTGTTGTTGTGCAGCTGCAAATGTTTCTTGGTCTGTGAATGCAGCATCAGAAGCGAAGAGGAAGAAAGGAGAGTGAAAATGTTGTGTAAAAAGAGTGTGTGCAGAAGTGCCATTGAGGAGGAGGAGGAGGACAGTGGATCGGTGCCTGTGTACCTCAATGTATACGATCTCTCACCTTTTAATGGCTACGCTTATTGGCTTGGCCTTGGAGTTTACCATTCTGGTGTACAAGGTTAGTTCTACCAACTTTACTTTGTGTTTGGCTGGTGATAAAATATACATAATTGTGTTTGTCAGATGAGAAAATGCAGAAAAGAGTTGGGTTTAACCTTTTGGTTGCTGTGTCTTTGGCCATGGATTATGTGTAGTTTAAGATGTACGTTCTTCAATTGGATTAGGTAGTGGATATTCATACATCCCATGTGCTTTTAAATTTTGATTCAAAAACAAAAGTTCAAGGTTTTGAATGATTTAGCAATACAAGATAAAGGATTGATGTGAGTCATTCAAGTCCTTGAATCCGAAAATATTGTATTGTTAGTGTGATAAATAACTGCTAATTTCCTTGCCAACTTCTGGTAAGAAATCGAAGGTTCATGAATTATTTTCCACTTCAGTTTCCAGTTACAGCAAGATCTAAATGATTTTTGAAATGTTTTTCCATTTTGTTGTATTTTTTCCATGTTTATGGAGGTTTTTGATTGTATTTACTTGTGCAGTGCATGGTGTGAAGCATGCATTTGGACCTCACGAGCATCCAACATCTGGAATTTTTTAAGGATAACCGAAAAAGTGTGACGGGTTTACATTCAGGAATCGATTCTGATCGGGAAGACGATTGTTGGGCCTTTAGAAGTGAGGGCAGTGTTGGAAGGTCTTGCAGCGAAATGCAAAGGAAATGCCTACAATTTGGTCACCAAGAACTCCAACCATTTCTGCAATGATGCATGTATCACATTGACTAGAAATCCAATTCCAAGTTGGGTTAATCGGCTTGCTAGAATCGGTAAGAACTAAGAAGTTCTTTTCTTTTGTTCATTTAGTCTATGCGAATCAAACATTTTAGTTATAAAACCAAAAGGGCAGGTTTTGATAACATGAGCTTGGAGCTCGTCTAAGAAGTAGTAGTAGCTAGAATGCACTTAGTGTTGAGAATGAATCCCACTCCCACATTGATGGAAGGAGTGGAGGGATCTTGCATGTGTTTATACATTAAGTGGCCTACTCCCCATATTGCCAATTGGTTTTATGGTGGAACACTAACTTTCTTCAAGGTATCATAGCTGGTTGTCCCACATGTGAAGCCCAATGACCACACGACGTGCTCCACGTCACCCCGTTAGTTTTGTCCACGTGTTAGGCTTGAAAATTCGCCACACATGAGAGGCGTGTTGAGAATGAATCGCACATTGATGGGAGGAGAGACCTTTCTTGGATTTGTAAGTAAGCTGGGTTACTCCCCATATAGCCAATTATATTTATGGTAGAATCTCAACTTTCTTCACTCTTCAAAAAAAATGATCGTCTTGAAATCATTCTTTTCAGAAAATGTTGCATTTTACTTCTTAAAGTTTTACGTTTTTAATACTATTGGTAACCAATCATTCCTTAATATGCAGGGTTCCTCTGCAATTGTGTTCTTCCAGTGACATTAAAAAATTTGGCCAAAGTTCATAGAATCGAAGATAAGGTCGATGAAGGAGATAAGAACAAGTTAACAAGCCAGTCAAACAATGTGGCAATATCTTCTAATTCTCCTTCATCTTCATTATCCTCTCCTTCTGGCACAACATTGCGCAGGGGTAGAAGCAGAACAAGACGCCCACGTCCTCTCTCTTCGCCTTTGATTATTGCTTCTTCATCCTTTTGACGGTTGAAATTTGCAGCAGCGTTTATTTATTTTCTAGAAAATTGCTTAAAGATAAGAGGCAAAGTCAAGTTCTTGTTTCTGTTATCTTCTGATTCTTTTCCTGCCCCTGCAAGGTTTCCTAAGTTGGCCTTGTGTGATTTTCTTCTACCTGGCTCAAGTGACTTGGCAAATTCTACCACTTGGACATCTTTGCTCTTAGGATGATGAATTGATAATGAACTTACTCAGTTGATTTCATCGAAAACATGACGATAAATGTCAATAACCCTCCGGCAGATTGTCGACACATTATTGCGATTCCGTTCTTTTGTGGTTTGTATGTGTTACTTTAGGAAAGTAAAGTATTTACCAAATTCGTGAAGATTAAAGAAAGTGAAGGGTCATAGATGCGAGTTAGGTTAGTTAGTTAGGACATTATACTAACACTTTTATACTCGAGTTTGAATTCTTTTCGCAATAGACTAAAGTAGTTCAAAATACCACTTTACGAAAAATATGAAAGGTGTGCCTGCTTTTCTTGAAGAAGGTTCACTTTGGAATAAAGAAAGCCTACAACTAGGAACATTGTGCTCCCTCTCATAGGAGAGTTGGGGTTAGAAACTTAGGACCCAAGTGCTTTTGTTTAAAGTGGCTTTTCCTATAGGAAAGAAAGTTGAATGCCCCACAATATGCCCTTCACGTTCTCTTGCTATTCCTGGTTTGGTATTCGAAGTGAAATTTCTGTCTCTTTCTTTCTTCCTGTAATTTCTTCATCTTATTGTCATCTTTTCCCCGTCTTTTGACTCAATGAGGTCGACAAATATACAACTACTTCAAGACTTGTTGGACCAAATTAGAAAATTTTCGTGTAAAGTGGAGGCACTGTTTGCCCTTTTACACTGAAGTTTGAATTTTTTCTTGTCTTTGACTCCATTCTGATCCTATTGATAGATATCAAACATTTGTACAGGCAAATTTGTGTTTTTGTTGATCAATGGTTGTATCTGATACACCTAATAGTCTCTCCACACTCCTGAAAAAATAGTTGAGAAATGTACATAAATAAAACTTTTGTCAACAGTCGAACATTTTACAAAAATTCAATCAAAAGTCAAACTTCTGTCACTAAAAGGGCACTAAGCAGGCAATGAAACGCGTCTATTGATCTTTTAGTGTCTCTTTATTATTTGTTTACTGTCCGTTTAGTGAAATCAATTATTTTTTATTGAAAATTATCTAAAGGGTCGTGTATTATAATATCAAAAAATGATAAACGAAATTTCGAGTTTCATAAGTGCTTTTATTCTATCATACACCTTCATGATAAAATCTCTTTACACTAAAATAACATAATTCAATGGCTTCAACTTGATCAACTCAAGTAACTTACAGCATTAGTTGGACATTCAACAGAATAAACTTTGGAAGCTGTGCTATAAGCTTATAACATTCAACGATATTTTCGGAACTATATACATATCACAAACATGCAATTTCCAAAGGTAAATCCTATATTTGCAAAAGAATAAAATGAAGAAAAATAAAGTCCTGAGACCATTTGATTGTGTCTAACTGTCCTGCAAAAAGGCCAATCACAGTAAAATTCAGGGCCGGTGCCAAAATAACACCTCACTGAAAAAAACAAGGATTCGAAGAGTGCTTTACCAAGAATTGTAGGGTTTACAGCAGAGGCTCAGGTTCACCGAAAATTATCAGCTCTGGCTCTACTTTTCTTGTATCTGAAGGGAAAATATGAGATTTATGTGGGATTTCTATTGACTAGCATGCATATACAATTCAAAATTTATATACGAAAACAACGGAAGCATGTCATCAATTAATATCAAAGCTCTAGTCATGAAAATCCCCTTCAAGATTCATAGGTTTATTTATGATGCATCAAAGCTCTAATCACTTGTATAATTGTATATAGGTGGAGGAGCTAAGTAGAAGAGGAACAAGCAAAGAAAAGAGTGGAGAAGGGTTCGGTCACCATGTTTTTTGCTTACTACTTGGGAAGTTTGTTTAGGCATTTAAAGATTGTCTTTAAACTTTCTTATTGTGTTAAGAACTTATTATGTGGCTTCATATGATGGAAGACCACTATTAATGCCTAAATGTTTGAAGGTACTTAAATAAGTCTCTAAATGTTTAGAGATAATTCCTTTTAAGTTAAACATTGTGAATGTTTGTGTTATCATATTAATGTAATGTGATGAATGCCTTCTAATAAATAAAATATTTCCTTAAAGTAATGTTAAGAATTGAATATTGTCTTGTTGTATCCTAGTTGAGATACATGATTATAATGATATTAGAAATAAGAAAAACGTTTCTTATATGGTTATCACTTAAACCACAATAATCAAGATCACTCTTGATTCAATTAGTAGTTTTGAACAATTAATTGGACATTCTTAAAATTGTTTTAAAATGTCAAGTGTGTTAGTGATTAAACCAAGAATGAAGTGTCTAAATCAATAAAATGTTTAAAGATTTTAGTCACTTAATAACAAGACATCAACTTAGTGAAGAGTGAAACAAATGAGCTTGAAAGGTTTTAAAACTACTACTGACACACCCCGACCCAGAAAGTCCACTTGGGCCCTGAATCGAGCTGTGCTGGCCGACACCTGGAAGGTGACGAAGCCATAAAATGTGATAGTGTACAAAAAGTGAATAAATTTGAATCTAAAAGTGTCAAAATACCAGAGTGCGCTACGAGTGGGAGTGAACCCATTTCACACGCGATGTCAGAGCATAAGTAAGGTACAGTGATGTGGGTAAGAATCATACCCACAAAAATATCCATCAATACTTAGATTCGCCACAGATTCTTGTCGATACAAACTCAGCAGCTAAAACCTGGAGGGCACCAAACAGAAGGTGTGAGTAAGCAATAAAACCAAGCTTCCCAAAGTTATTACCTCTCTAAAAGTAATGCCCCTAAATGTAAAACCCGTATCGTTTTCCATAAGACAGTACAACATATATACATATATCCAAACCATACTCAGAAATGACCAAAACCACGGTTTACCATTAACTCCACCATACATTAATAAGTAGGCCAAATGAACTAAATCAATACAAAGTGATATATCAGTCAGAGTCATCTAAAATGACATGTACAACTTATCCGTATCTCATCAATCATGGCTAGCATATAAGTCGGAGTCACCTCTAGTGACCTGTACGACTTATCCATATCTCATCAATCTTGGCTAGCATATAAGTCGGAGTCACCTCTAGTGACCTGTACGACTTATCCATATCTCATCAATCCTGGCTAGCATATAAGTCGGAGTCACCTATAGTGACCTGTACGACTTATCCATATCTCATCAATCCTGGCTAGCATATAAGTCGGAGTCACCTCTAGTGACCTGTACGACTTATCCATATCTCATCAATCCTGGCTAGCATATAAGTCCTGGCTAGCATATAAGTCGGAGTCACCTCTAGTGACCTATACGACTTATCCATATCTCATCAATCCTGGCTAGCATATAAGTCGGAGTTACCTCTAGTGACCTGTACGACTTATCCATATCTCATCAATCCTGGCTAGCATATAAGTCGGAGTCACCTATAGTGACCTGTACGACTTATCCATATCTCCTCTAGTGACCTGTACGACTTATCCATATCTCATCAATCCTGGCTAGCATATAAGTCGGAGTCACCTATAGTGACCTGTACGACTTATCCATATCTCATCAATCCTGGCTAGCATATAAGTCGGAGTCACCTCTAGTGACCTGTACGACTTATCCATATGTCATCAATCCTGGCTAGCATATAACTCAATAAGTATACCTGCACACGAGTCGGAACCACCTAAAGTGGTCTGTACGACAGGACTGGGTGTAAATAAATACGCTCAAGTGCTATGATCACGTGAAGACTGGGCGAATAATCGCGGGTCACCTACGAGTCGGAACCACCTAAAGTGGTCTGTACGACAGGACTGTGCACCTACCTTGGATCCAAGGTGAGCGTAAGGTGCGGGAGGTGAACATCACGTGAAGGACTGTGCCCTGGCCACGGGCGGGAGCACTAACACCGGGGTGCAGGTTTATGAGCTCTCAATGCATCTCAATATAACATATGCAACTCATGGCAACCAGTACGACAATATCGAAGTTGCCTAACACATAACTGTAGTCATGCTATAACGCAATCGATTCAACTAGTACCATAAACTCACCTGAACTTACCTGGGTGTCCTGAGTTCACCTTTGCACTTGAAAGCATTCCCAATAATTATATGCAAGTAATATACATATTGATATACCATGATGCAATCTAACACTCAACCATGTCGTAACATTCTCAATTATAAACAATACGGTGTGAAGTGTACAATCAATAACGTCCTACTCCCGAACTACTTATTTTCAGGGATAATTATCCATGACGACCCAATTAACACCAATTTAGCTAACTAATTCATAAAACTAAAACTTGCCTTTACCAATTTCCTTCGCATTACTCAATTTCCCAAGCAAGGCTTTTGTCTCAAATATTTTACGGCTGCATCTAACGTCTCGTTAGACTGCCTACGTACCCTAAATAGGGATCAAGCCATTCGTAGTTCATATAGGTACTTCAAGCATTCACAATAATTATATATGAAAGTAATATGCCTAATCAATTTAAAAGTGTCGATAGAACTCTCAACAATATGTACGATAAAAAGGAAAAGATCCACTTACCTGAAGTCCACGCTATGATTCTCTAGCGCACACATCGAGGCGTCCTGAATGATTGGTCTCTGTGACCAATTATCAAATCACATCTCAGAACTCTTATCCGAAGAATACGTAATTCACATAAAACACAACCTCAACGACATTCTAAAATAGTTTGAGACCCATTGATCAGAAGTCAACCGTCGATCAAAGATCGACGGTTGGGTTTGCAACCCTGTATAACTTGACCCAGAAGATCCGCATATTAGATTTCCCATCCGCAACTTCCAACGATCCACAATATGTTTCTAGAATAACATATTAAAATTTCATTACGATCCAACGGTCAGATCTACGCCAATTGCCTAAAACAAGTGGCCGTGAACATTTTTCTTACTAACTTACAAATCCAATTCAGGAAGATCCGTAAGTCGGATTCCCGATCCGTAAATTCCTATGATCTTTAAATATTACGTATTATAATGTATCTAATTTTGGTGACGATCCAACGGTCGGATCGTCGATTCACATTTTTATCAAGTAACGTATCGTAACGAATTTAGGTTCCAACTATCAACCTACGTCATTCAAATGACAAAACTGAATTCAAGACATTTGACATAGCCTAAAAATAGCATTGGCGGCCCACTGGCCACGCGCCGCAGCGGATGGCGGTCGGCCGCCCCGACTCGCCGGAAAATCCAACTATTTCCAAAAATTTTCAAACTTCACAGAAATGAAGATCTCAGTGAGTGGAGCAACTTTCATACCTGCCACGAAGTCCAAAAGTGGACGGAAGATGGTCAATTTTTCCCACGAAGCCGGCGGGTGCTTAAAACTTCCCGACGTCAATTCCTCGTCTACGGTGGTCCAACGGGGTCAAGGTTGGTTGGGTTTTGCTCCTGGGATGATGGGCTAGAAAGCCCAAGTGGTGGCATCGGCCATTGCTTTGCCGATTTGCCGGAAAATCGAAAAGGGTGGCCGGAGCACCATTGATTTTCGTCAACTTTCGTAGCCTCAAACCGCCCCATACCATGGTTAATCAAGATGGTTCTTGGGTGGGTTTTGTAGAGGGGAATAAGAGCTTCAAGATGGTGGTGGTGGCATTGAAAAACTCCACCGGAGTTGGCCGGAATCGGCCTTGGAAAATGGGCACCCGCGGTGGGTGCGGGTGGACGAAAACCCACTTTTTTTTTTTTTTTTTTTTTTTTTTTCTTTTCTTTCTTTCAATTCTGATTGGGCTTTTCCCCACAAGAGGGGAATTTAATTTAAATAAACGCTAAACCTTGAATAACCAATTTCGAACGTCCGTAACTATACCATTATAATCTGGACTCGCAAACAGCTTTCGCCTATACGTTTGTACCAATAAGTACTACGAAGATATGCTAAAAGAATAAGTCTCACATCTCTCGAGTCGATGATCAACGGAAGTCAAAGTCCTTGCCTCTAGGGCAATTTTGTAAATTCACGCTTTTAAAATAAAATAAAAACGTAAAATTTGGAACGGGTTGTCACAATCTACCCACCTTAAGAAAATTTCGTCCTCGAAATTTAAAATCATCAGTTGAATGTAGAATACTCAAAATTAAAGAGATATATGCATGTAAATACATACACGAGGAAGACATCAAGTTATAGCGACTACATAAAAGAGGATGCCATTCCGTCATTATCGGAGTGTTATGACTCTTCTTTCATGCCTCCAAATTCCTACTTTCCTTCTCTTTTACATAAACGTGTTCAAAGCGTAACGCACTTCGAAATTAAGCATGTAATATTTTTGGGTCAAGCCCAAACAACCATTAACGAATTAAATAAGTAAATACAAATATTAACGTAGAATAATCTACTTGTTTACTTGCTTAACAACCCAACGAATAAGTTATTAATATTACGGTCTGCACCCCACAAAACCGACAATTCACTGTTGTCTTGATAAGCAAGTAACAATTCCCGAGGGTGCAATATTACCATCTTGCCCCTCAATGGGAAATACACATACCAGCCTCGATCGTACTCATTCACTACCTTCTGAGGCAACATCGTCAATAACATAAATTTTCTACATCACAATCTCAATCAAATATTTATTCGCAATAATCTGCTGTAAATCACAAGCTGCACACACAATATTTGTATTATATTTCGAAGGATACCATACTCCTATACAGGAATGTAACCGTAGTTACCCATAATTCTAACAAAAGTATGCGTCCATTAAATATGCGCTGTGCGTAAAATCTCCATACATCAACTCCAATGATACCATAGTTAACCCGAAATTGTAACTGTGGTTACAAGTGACTAGAATGGAGATAAGGATATACTGCAACCATGCTACTGGTGGGACAAACAAGATGCAACTCGTCCACAAAGGTCTGAGTAACTCATTTCAAACTAATCGTTAATCTAGGGTTAGAAATGCGATACTGAACAACTTCTAATACTCAAAACCTTCATAACGACTTCCAAAGGCTTGGAAGTGAAACATGTAACACGATGAAATATAAATACACTAAGATGATAATCTTATCAGGTTTCTGTTTACTGAATTTGTATAGAAGTTTAGGAGTAGTTTTCTCAAAAAGTCATCGTCCTCTGGACGCAATTAGAAAATTGTAGTTGCCCAAGGAAGTTTGAACTCTATATCCTCAACATCCCCACAACATTAATCAAAAGTGGGGTGCATCTAGAGTGAGGATTCATTTAGAACACATCAAAGGAAGCCTTGATTTTATCTCTTCCCTACTTCCACTTTTGATCACGTCACAAAGAGAACTTCTAAATCACATCACCCGAAGAGGTTGACTACATCCCACTTCTATCTTAGTGGTCTTCACAAGTGTCTTGTTGTTGAAATTTCAACACCCATTTTAAGGAAATAACTATTGCCAATACTTCAAATTTTTTTTTTTTGAGCAAGAAGAATATTGTTTTCTACTTAAGTAAACAACCACCAATTGGAACATCATATAAGTGTATCATTGGTTTAGCATCATGATTAATGAATTTCACATTCTTTACATATACCACACATCTCGAACTGCGCAATGAAAAAGATACTTCCTAACTCCATTCATACAAAATGATTAATATCATTTGAACCATTTCTTGATAGATTAAAGGTAACTCTATATCAATACTCATAATTCCCAACTATATAGAATAGGACATGCTGGAAGTGTGCGAGAGTAGATACACGATAGTGCACTCATAGATGCTAATTTAATTCTACTATTGCCTCTGACAGAACTTAGCTTGTTCCAAAAAGTAAATGTAATAAAAAGTTCTAAGATCAATGAAGATTTGGACACACTTTACTACATAAAAGTCCCAATCAATATTCCAATAAAATTAGAAATTGTTAATTCTAAGTCATAAGTATGATGGTTCATCTTTAGCGGTTCTACCACCGAGAAACATAAGCGTTAGCATACTAAGAAAGTCTGAATCCGAATTGACTTATCACATCAATCGACAATCATTATGCATCATCAAAATCTCCACCGAGAAGTGTCATCTAGCCTTCGAAATAAGGTGATGACTGTTGACTTTAGGTCAATGAATAAGATGGTTCGTTTCAAACGATTCTAATCATGAAAAATAAAAGCAATACTCCGTCATGTTGCCATACCAACTTAACAATGTGGTGGTATCCGTGGTAAGATTTTTTTTGGGATATGACGCCAAAAGTATACGTCCTCAAAATTTACAGTACTACTAACCAACTCTACGACACGAACTAAAAGGTCTTCACAGTTTCCTCGACACTTATAATAATCTGACAGTGAGATATCATCCAGCATTTCGATTCTAATGTCTACCTATGGAAGTGATCGAGAGGTGGTTAGTCAAAGGGTTTTCGTTTACATAGATAAGTGATAGGGTAAAAACAACAATCATGAGTTTACCGTTCTATTACAAAGCTTATTTCTAAGCTTCCACGATCCTAATTTATTCGGCTCAAGCGAAGTAGTTCATTGATCCTTGGAGGATTTGATGATTGCTTTTCGGATTTCTACAACTCCCAGGATATGACAACTTACATTCGCAAGCCTATTCTCACACATTTAATAAGTACAACTACGAAAGCAAAAATCTGGAATAGCGTTGATTGAAAAATCCCAATGCTAGAAAAAGACCTTACTTAGTATCTACTTTCAAAAAGACTTCATCGACAGTTGATCTTCCTCCTAAAGATCCAACATGAACACAAGTATGCTTGAAGATATTAGTGCTAATAGGGACCGAACAATAATTATCCCTCTGATGATCTTCCGCGGAATGTTACTAAGAAATCAAGACTAACTAAGATTTCCAATCTTTAAAGAATCAATACTAACGGCGGTAGGACAATGATAGAATTATTTGGTAATATCTCTGGCAATACATGATTATCAAAACATTTACTTAGGCCATCAACTTGCCTCACTTTTATACCTTTCCTCCACAAAGAAAATCTTCGTTTTAGTTCTATGGACATGGCCAAAATGATCATCCAAAATGTCGTGAAGACAACATAATTGTCCAAAACTTAAGAAAAGTTAGCATATATTTTCATACTCGACGAGGTGGCATCATTTGAACGTCAAACACAAAAACCAAGAGTGCTCACATCACGCGTGTGATGAACACAATACTGCCCAACATATGCTCTGATACCAAACTGACACACCCCGACCCAGAAAGTCCACTTGGACCCTGAATCGAGCTGTGCTGGCCGACACCTGGAAGGTGACGAAGCCATAAAATGTGATAGTGTACAAAAAGTGAATAAATTTGAATCTAAAAGTGTCAAAATACCAGAGTGCGCTACGACTGGGAGCGAACCCATTTCACACGCGATGTCAGAGCATAAGTAAGGTACAATGATGTGGGTAAGAATCATACCCACAAAAATATCCATCAATACTTAGATTCGCCACAGATTCTTGTCGATACAAACTCAGCAGCTAAAACCTGGAGGGCACCAAACAGAAGGTGTGAGTAAGCAATAAAACCAAGCTTCCCAAAGTTATTACCTCTCTAAAAGTAATGCCCCTAAATGTAAAACCCGTATCGTTTTCCATAAGACAGTACAACATATATACATATATCCAAACCATACTCAGAAATGACCAAAACCACGGTTTGCCATTAACTCCACCATACATTAATAAGTAGGCCAAATGAACTAAATCAATACAAAGTGATATATCAGTCAGAGTCATCTAAAATGACATGTACAACTTATCTGTATCTCATCAATCATGGCTAGCATATAAGTCGGAGTCACCTCTAGTGACCTGTACGACTTATCCATATCTCATCAATCCTGGCTAGCATATAAGTCGGAGTCACCTCTAGTGACCTGTACGACTTATCCATATCTTATCAATCCTGGCTAGCATATAAGTCGGAGTCACCTCTAGTGACCTGTACGACTTATCCATATCTCATCAATCCTGGCTAGCATATAACTCAATAAGTATACCTGCACACGAGTCGGAACCACCTAAAGTGGTCTGTACGACAGGACTGGGTGTAAATAAATACGCTCAAGTGCTATGATCACGTGAAGACTGGGCGAATAATCGCGGGTCACCTACGAGTCGGAACCACCTAAAGTGGTCTGTACGACAGAACTGTGCACCTACCTTGGATCCAAGGTGAGCGTAAGGTGCGGGAGGTGAACATCACGTGAAGGACTGTGCCCTGGCCACGGGCGGGAGCACTAACACCGGGGTGCAGGTTTATGAGCTCTCAATGCATCTCAATATAACATGTGCAACTCATGGCAACCAGTACGACAGTATCGAAGTTGCCTAACACATAACTGTAGTCATGCTATAACGCAATCGATTCAACTAGTACCATAAACTCACCTGAACTTACCTGGGTGTCCTGAGTTCACCTTTGCACTTAAAACCATTCCCAATAATTATATGCAAGTAATATACATATTGATATACCATGATGCAATCTAACACTCAACCATGTCGTAACATTCTCAATTATAAACAATACGGTGTGAAGTGTACAATCAATAACGTCCTACTCCCGAACTACTTATTTTCAGGGATAATTATCCATGACGACCCAATTAACACCAATTTAGCTAACT
Source organism: Pyrus communis (assembly GCF_963583255.1). Taxonomy (NCBI): domain Eukaryota; kingdom Viridiplantae; phylum Streptophyta; class Magnoliopsida; order Rosales; family Rosaceae; genus Pyrus; species Pyrus communis. The sequence goes on along the minus strand of NC_084809.1, from coordinate 21,506,081 downwards.
AATTCATAAAACTAAAACTTGCCTTTACCAATTTCCTTCGCATTACTCAATTTCCCAAGCAAGGCTTTTGTCTCAAATATTTTATGGCTGCATCTAACGTCTCGTTAGACTGCCTACGTACCATTCGTAGTTCATATAGGTACTTCAAGCATTCACAATAATTATATATGAAAGTAATATGCCTAATCAATTTAAAAGTGTCGATAGAACTCTCAACAATATGTACGATAAAAAGGAAAAGATCCACTTACCTGAAGTCCACGCTATGATTCTCTAGCGCACACATCAAGGCGTCCTGAATGATTGGTCCCTGTGACCAATTATCAAATCACATCTCAAACTCTTATCCGAAGAATACGTAATTCACATAAAACACAACCTCAACGACATTCTAAAATAGTTTGAGACCCATTGATCACAAGTCAACCGTCGATCAAAGATCGACGGTTGGGTTTGCAACCCTGTATAACTTGACCCGGAAGATCCGCATATCAAATTTCCAATCCGCAACTTCCAACGATCCACAATATGTTTCTAGAATAACATATTAAAATTTCATTACGATCCAACGGTCAGATCTCCGCCAATTGCCTAAAACAAGTGGCCGTGAACATTTATCTTACTAACTTACAAATCCAATTCAGGAAGATCCGTAAGTCGTATTCCCGATCCGTAAATTGCTATGATCTTTAAATATTACGTATTATAATGTATCCAATTTTGGTGACGATCCAACGGTCGGATCGTCAATTCACATTTTTATCAAGTAACGTATCGTAACGAATTTAGGTTTCAACTATCAACCTACGTCATTCAAATGACAAAACTGAATTCAAGACATTTGACATAGCCTAAAAATAGCATTAGCGGCCCACTGGCCACGCGCCGCCGCACGCGCCGCAGCGGGTGGCGGTCGGCCGCCCCGACTCGCCGGAAAATCCAACTATTTCCAAAAATTCTCAAACTTCACAGAAATGAAGATCTGAGTGAGTGGAGCAACTTTCATACCTGCCACGAAGTCCAAAAGTGGACGGAAGATGGTCAATTTTTCCCACGAAGCCGGTGGGTGCCTAAAACTTCCCGACGTCAATTCGTCGTCTACGGTGGTCCAACGGGGTCAAGGTTGGTTGGGTTTTGCTCAATTCACGCTTTTAAAATAAAATAAAAACGTAAAATTTGGAACGGGTTGTCACAACTACACAATGTCCTCAACCCGTATACTCCACGTTTATACATTTTTTTGAATGTATGAAATGATTTCTCATTAAAGTCATAAGAAATAGTGGGAGGTGAGAAATTAGATATAAACTTGAATATGATTGGTTTATAGTTGTCTAAATAATAATAGTACTTGACTATTATTGAGAGTTTATAATTTTAATTGTTAAAAGACTCAAGCTCTACAAAACGTTAATATTCTATGTTGTGTAACATTCTAAAGAATAGTCTTTGAATGTAGGTTTCGTCAACCTAGCATAAAATGGTTATATGTTGGGAGTTGTCCATCATTCTCTTTTATGAGAACAAGCTAAATAACAAAGCATATGGACAAGTTGATGAAACAAAAGGGAATAGTTTCAAAATGAGTCACAACATATAGTTTAACAACAAGACAATCCGAATTCGTCACCTTATGTAACTATAACGCTCTATGTAGTTTTGATAAAGAATTATATCAACCACCTAGAAGGAATGGTTGAGTTTCTATATCCTTAGTAGAAGCCATGCTTTCACTAAAGACTTGGATAATTCTTATATGACTACATCAAAGTCTTAGTATGACTAAAACATGAAGTATGGTGTATGACACCATTTAAATGATTCATTTAAATAACTTGTGTTAGCTAGCGTTGTTGATAGTCTCAAAATTGTTGAGACATCATTAATAAGCTAATGGATCTCAATGATTGTCAATAGACCCAAAACAAGTTAGTGGGAGCAATATGCATTCAAATCAAGAAAATTTAAGTGTTAAGTGTTTGAATGAATGCTAAGTTACAACAAGCCCAGTGGGAGTGATGTCATAATTTGAGCAACAAGATATGAATAAAGTCTATTTGATAGACTTGATAAAACATAGATGTTACTCGAAAAATGACAAGACATGACACGGTCAATTTTAAATTATAGACTTGAAATTGGACTTATTGATATAGCAAGGCTATCTCAAGGAAGTTATATGGGGAAATTAAATCTCAAATGTTGAAGATTTAAGAAAGCATTTTTCTATATGATAGAAAATCACTTTCATAATCCTTATAATGAATGTGTCATAAAATCACAAAATGGACACATGTATGGACTTATGAGTAAATATCCAAAAGTGAAAAACCACGTGGGTTGTCACTTTTAGATATTACTATAGCCCAGGATCAGAACCATAGCAACTGAAAGAGTATTATTGCCTTTAAGAAAGGAACATCAGAGTGGGACTCTAGAAGCGTGCATTCACTTAGGTTATGAACCAAAGTGAAAATAATCCATTTTAACAAATGGAACTTCATAATGAATGAAGTACTAATCATATGAATGTATTGATAGTATTGTACTACAATGGTCTCAAGGATTGGAGCAAAGTTTGTATAAAGTATACAAACAAAATATATGTCGATATATTGTTTTAGAAACTGCTTCAAAAGGTGTTTTGAAAGGAAGGGGTTCTTTTAGAACCAATGATTGAATCCAAACCATAAGGTCGTTAGTAGGATACTACGACGTAATGGGGCGATAGCTCAAGCCATGGAATCAAGGTCTCATCAAAGTATTCGAACACAAGAAAGAGACATCATCAAAATGTTTTAGAAACATTTGATAAGTAAATCCCTTTTAAATTAAAAAGGTGATTAATACATAACTAAGTTAACCTACGAGCATAAGCTCACTCAACTAGCATGTATAAGATACACTAGTGATTGACTTTAGTGCAAGTGGGAGATTGTTGGAAACATGCCCTGAAAGTCAATCTTTGGAAGAAACCTTTCAGGACAATGAATTGATGTATATATGACTCTTATACATCGGAAGACAAAGATACTAATTAGGACTATCTCAATGAACGAAATATGTCCTAAATAATGAATCCATGGACAATGGATTGATGGAAGAAGTAATCTAATGATGATTAGACTACATAGACCTTCTTCTCATAACCATTATGTCCAAAAAGGTTCATGGTCATAGATTGTCGGAGGGATACTGACAATGCATAGATGATGCGTGATTTATACGCACACAAATTAAACCCTCTTTTTGACAATTGTAGTATAAGTATAAGTAGGGATCGTTCTGGACCGGGGATTAGGAGGGATTGTTAATCACTTGGATTTGACTAAAAAACGTAAAAACACAATATAAAACACTATACTAGACTCAAAGAATTCAAAAATACTTTAAAACATAAACTAAACAGATTCTAAGCACTAAAGAACAAGAAAGTAAAGGGGGGGGGGTTTGATTTGACGAGATTAAATTAAATGGACAAATTGTAATTAAAGGCAGAACGTAAATATGAATGAGATGAAAATATGGATGATGGAATAGCCAAGGGGTTCTTCTCCACACATGTTACACTTGCATACAAGATTGATTCTCAGTTGGTCTTTCGATAAATTATGAAACTCAACGCCCCGGGTTAATTAGGTCCGCTTAAATTAACCGTCAAGTTTTCCTTAAGTTAATGAATTGGATGGGTTAGCGCAACGCAATTCACAACATTCTCCAAAAGTCCTTTACGTGAACAGCACAATAAAGAAACAGTCAAAGATCATTAAGCATCATGAAAACTATAAGTGTTGACGAGGCATTCGTTACTATGATGAGCATGAAACTCGTGTCAAGAATTCATTTAACGCGATTGTTTATAAGCAACCTCCACTACTTGTGAATATAAGTTCATAACGATTAGGTGAAACTCACTTATATTCTAGCGTCATATTCATGCATGAAAATTAAGCGCGCATTCTTAATAAACATACATAAATAAGTTATCAATCAAACGGTTAAACAAATTGAATCAACAACTTATGAAATTCCAACGAAAGTTAATCAATTCATATTGCAAATATAAACATAGTTTCGAATCACCCCCTAGCTAAAGGGGGATTAGTTCCTCATAACTTTGAAATCAAAGAAACACCTAAACATTCCAACAACTCAAACTTGAATTGTATGAACGTTTAGGCACTCTTCTCTTCCATTCCTCATACGTACAAAACAAAGAGAATTGAATTTAAACTTTGAAATCAAAGAAACACCTAAACATTCCAACAACTCACACTTGAATTGTATGAACGTTTAGGCCCTCTTATCTTCCTCGTTGTTGTAGCACAAGGTCTAAGGTGAGGTTTGGGGGATTATGGAAATGGATGAGGAGTGGTGGAAATGGAAGCAATGGAGGAGAAGTGGAAGGGGGACTCACGGTTTTGGATTCTAAGGGGAAGTGTTTGTGTTAGTTGTGGTGTGAGAAATGGAGATGGAGTGGGGAGTGAATGAATGACAAATGAATGAAGTGTGTGTGGTTTATATAGGGAGAGAATGGGTGAGAATGTGGCTGCAATGCATGTGAAAAACAGCTAGGAAAGTGGGTGGAAAGCTGGAATTGCACAAGGGGAATGCTGGAAAGCCAAGGGAACCCACGGCATTGAAGGTTTTGGTGCATGTGTTGGCTGATTTGTTTGTTGGGAAAAGCTTGTGAAAGCATGTGAATGTTGTTTGTGTGAAGTGTGTGTGAATGCATGTGGATTAAAGAGTGAATGATGGCTGAAATAATGATGGAAAACAGCTAGGAAAAGTATGGAATGCATGTGAAATGTAAAGGGAAAAACTGGAAATGGGAATGAAGGCCACGGCATGGGATGTTTTTCTGGAATGATGGCAGGTTGTGTATGTGTTTGGGAAGAGAATAAATGTATGATGGTGGCTGAATGATTAAAGGGAATGAATGGGAGTGACACTAGGTTGGTTATGCATGTGGAATGTAGGTGTGTAGGTGCTGAAAATGCATGTGAATGCATGCTGGAAATGAGAGTGAAATGCACGGTATTGAGTTGGGAAATGAATGATTAAATGTGCATGTGGGTGAATGTGAAGGGAATGCATGTGTTGATTGATTTGTGGTGCAATGATGAAAGGCAAAGTGGAAGAATGTGGCTGAAATGGTTGAGGAAGGCACGGCAATGGATTAGGGGGAGCATGTGCTTGTAGGGTTGATATGTTTGAAGATGCATGTGTTGAATTGGTGGTTGAATGATGAAAGAATAAGTGAATGATTATGATAAGTGATAAGTGAATGATTATGATAAGTGTATGATATGTTAAGTGATAAGTGAATGATATGTTAAGTGATAAGTGAATGATATGTTAAGTGATAAATGAATGATATGATAAGTGATAAGTGAATGATATGTTAAGTGATAAATGAATGATATGTGGTGAGTGATAAGTGAATGGAAGTGATAAGTGATAAGTGAATGGTTTGATAAGTGAATGATATGATAAGTGAATGATATGATAAGTGAATGCTTTAAGTGTTTAAAATAGGGAACAAAGCCCTTCCTTGCATGGCAAGGAAGGGAGACACAAGGAAACACACGACAATGTCCTAAGGTTGCAAGGAATGTTGTTTTTGTGTTCTAAAATGCGTAGGAGTCTTCAATGATGCTTAAACATGAGGTCTTTTAGGATTTAACTTTCCTACTTCAAGTCTTTAATTTCGTCCATCCTCTTGGCTCCAAGCATATGATATCCATTCCAATCTCTAATTTGCTCCAAAAGGCTCCAAAAGGCATCCTTTTGCATACCTTGCCCTTAGAACCTGAAAACACACAAAAGAAGCATAAAGGACTAAAATAACTAGAGAAACATAACGTAAATGCACGAGAACAAGCCATTTAAGTCGCATGAATATGCTCCTATCAAATACCCCCACACTTATCTTTTGCTAGTCCTCGAGCAAAACAGAAAGAAAAACAAAACAAAACCAAACGAAACAAAACAAGTAAAACACAACCTAAACCTTCCTACAACCGTCTTAGGGATTTCCAATGCACATGACACGTTAAAAATCATCATTCCCACAGATTTTAGTCATCTTCACACTTAAGTACATTCTTAATCATAGTCACCATATACTAGTTCACAATTAAGCATTTAAAACCATGTTTTGAATGTAGTAACATGCCTTAGAGAATTTGCTCAATTCCTTACAAGATATGCACTCGATTTTCACTCAGATTTTCTAACTACACACCCTAATCTAGTCATATGTGAGAAGATTGATGTAAACATGAAAACGAACACTCACATATATGTATCACAAAGAACGCAATTTCTGGAGTTAATAAGCATGTTTAGATATGATCTCATGAATGGAATGCTACTACTTAGATGCGAGAACCAGTGACACCATAAGCTCATATCAATTTCAAACTCCACAAATTGAAACACATAACACTCAAGATAGAAGCATAAGGGTTGAAACGGAGCTAAAGGTGTTTGGCTAACAAAGAAGGGATAAGGAAAACAAAGGTTCTTAAAGAAATAGCGAGCAAAGCATTTGAATTAACGTAGAATTCACTTTTGAATGAAAACTCAACTTTTGAACAAGGGGGAACAAGCTCTTTTTCCTTTCTTTCTTTTCTTTTCTGTTTTTCTTTTTCATATGTTTTTCACAATTTTTTTTCTTTTCTTTTGACTCTCAAAACATACATAAACACTTAAGAACAAAACATTCTCTCCCCCACACTCATTTTCTTTCATAATGTAACTCAAAAGGAATTCTTTTAAGTCATGCTCACTATCATTTAAGAACAAGGGTGTGGATTGTCCTAAACTAGGCTAGGTAAGGGGTGATGTGGGTAACAAAGAAAATAGGCTTAAAAAAGCTCAAAGGGGTTAAAACTTACAACAAATACGAAATATGGGAAGTAAGGCTATTTGGCTATGGTGGCAACTACACAACTTCATCTTGATATATGTTATGCAATTCAATGTCATGCTTTGAATGAAACGGATATAAGTTCTAGCATTTAGTTCTATCATGATACAATTGCATTCTAAGTAGCAACCAAGCAAGGAATGATGAGATCATGCAACGACTTTAGAAAACAAGAAATCACAGATTATAACTCTCCAAAGAAGGTAATGGCTCGAGTCTCACAGGGTTGTAGCGTTTGTTTGAGTTCCTTCCTTCAAGCATGTTACTAAAACGAATTTTTCTTTTATGATTGCATGTGAAGTTATACATTATAATCATAACCAAGCATATACCAAGAGTAAATCAAACTTTCATCCATGTTTATAATTCTCTTTAACAGTCATGCAATTACAAACCAAATCCTTTTCATTTTGTTGGAAGATACCCCAAGACACAAACACACAAAAACGACTCAAAACACTCTTTTTAGGCTTTTCAAAACATTTTTTTCAAATTTTTATGTGATTTTCGGAGTTATAAAACAAAACACACTAAAACACTCTAAAACAATTTAAAAACACCTTAAAACAGCAAGGAACAACATTTGAAGTTATGGGTGATAAAATCCCACGAATTTGCATAAATATACTTAGTTACCCCCCCCACACTTAAATTAAACATTGTCCTCAATGTTTTAAGCATAGATTCACACAAAACATAAGTAAACACACAAAAAGCAATTCAACATACTAAACATGGCAGAATGTAATTAACAAAGAGAAGAGTTTAGGGACGCAAATCTGGTTATGGAGTGTAAATTCCCTCTTCTCCTTGGTGATTGCATTGAGGCTTTGATCTTTGTGATTCCACAGGCTTACTCTTGAACTGGTTTCTGCCCATCGTTGATTTTCCTTTGTGCTACTTTTGAACTGGGCAGCAGGATGGTTCTTTTGGTCTCCCCCGAAAGTCTGAGCTTATCCCTTTTATCTGTTTCTTTGTTCAATCTTTGCAGGAGTGGTCCCTTCTCTGGAAGTGTATCAACCGTTGAAGATGACTACTCGAGAGCAACGCCAGGTAAGCAATCAGGGATAGATTCCAGGCAGTTGGCTCCAGATCGGAAGACTGACTCCAAGTGCCGGCTGATTGCTTCTTTTACTTTGCCATGCAAGTAAGAACAAGAACAAAGAAAAAGACAGGGAAAGAGCATGATATGAGATACTTTTGCTTTTGACCTTGATGATATGAGATACCTTTGCTTTTGAATAAGCGGTGAATGAATCAGCACATGTATTTGTTGTGCCGTTTCCTCCTGGGTCATCTGTACTCCAGGCATCTGGTATCATCTTTGGGGAAGAAGAAAAAAATGAGTATTTCGAAAGGCTTTGCTGGGAGTGCGCCCTCAGAGGTGAGGGAGAGTTGGGCATTTTCTTCAGGTCTGCCTTGCCATAAAAAAAATGAAGGTCGACATATATAGAGATAATAGCAAGTGGTGGTACTTTTTACCCTTGTCGACAAACGTTTTGATCCCGCAAATCCGGCTTTTTGAAATAGTGGCGCCTCTTCGATCTTTGAATACGCCTCTTCGATTTCTGAGCAGGCGCCCCTTCGATTTCTGAACGACGCCCCTTCGATTTCTGAACGACACGTGGTAGTGCAGATGCAGCTCCTTTTGACAAAGCTGCACGCGTCTTCTGAAAAGCAGAGAAAGCGTAGCCGAACTTTGCACTTGTCGGCTAAAGATGTGTAGTTGCGATGATGGCCTCCACGTGTTTTCAGCTTTGTCAGAAATCTTTTGACAAAGTTGAACGCGTTTTCTGAAAAGCCGAGGGAGCGTCGCCTAACTTACGCCGGAAAATCCGGCTCTTTGAATCGGTGGACGCGTCGCCTTGGCTTTTTATAGAGCTATCGATCACCGCCAACATACACTCTGAAGATTTCCCATTCTTGAACATCGTCTCCGGCCCTTTGAAAAATTTTAACTCCATCCACCCCTTCTCTTTGAACACTTTTGAAAAAAAATGGCAAACTCATCGAACCTTAGCTTAGATTTGAGTCTCAGCAGCGATCCGGTTGCGCCCCGTCAAGGTAATGTATGGCGCCCTTCTTTTTTATCTTCTAACGGTCCTCTTTCAGGTGAAGACTCTGTGATGCAGGACGCCACAACAGCTACAATAGTAGCTAGGAACCTCCTCACACCAAAAGATAGTAGGCTGCTGTCAGGACGGTCCGATGAGTTGGCCGTTCAAGAGTCCCTCGCACTTAGTGTTCAGTGTGCGAGCTCTGTGTCCAACATGGGCCAACGCCTGCTTGCTCGGTCCCGCCAAGTAGAATCGTTGATGGCAAAGGTGGAAAGTCTTAAGCAGGAAATCAAACAGCTTAAGTACGAGAATAGAAGTTTGCATGTGCTTGCAAATAACTATTCGGCGGGCATGAAGAGGAAGCTTGATGAGCTACAAGAATCTGAGGGTCGAATTCACAATGACCGTCAAAGGCTTGCGTCTTATCTCCAGAGGCACCTTTTTCCTGGGTCATCCAGCGTTTGGCCAAGTATTGAGGCCTGGAATGCTCTAGCTCCGATGCCTTCCGCTCCGATGCCAACCGCTTCTATTCCTTCTGCTTCTATGCCTTCCGCTCCTATGCCTTCCGCTTCTATTCCTTCTGCTTCGACGCCTCGTAGTGGGGCTTCACGTAAACATCCTCTGTGAAGGCTCTATCTTTCTCCATGTTTAGTATCTTTATTTTTATTTTTATTTTTATTTTTATTTTTTTTATTAACATAAATAAAATTAAACGGCATGGAATTGGTCCTTGAATGGAAGGTGATACTTGAAGTGAACCGGCATTGGTTTGAATTCTAGTGTAGGTGCCTGATTAAAAAAAAATAGCAAGTTAGTATAAAATCTAATGGAATTTGGAAGAAAAAAAAACTTACTTGTTTTGTCCGACAAGAACTCAATGACAAACACCACTCCTTTGAAAGTTTCAGGGATATTGGACTTGGCCAGATTGCAAGTGATGGTTATGACTTGTCCAATGTCATCAAATTTAACTTCTTTGGATTTTGTGGTTTCAAGAACGTCCTCTTTGATGAATTCATGACATTCCCTACTTGTCACCTTTGGAAGGGCTTCCAAGATGTCTTTTTCACCTTCTTCTTCCTTGGAAGTCATGAATCTGCAAGGAATAGGGATACTTGTTGGAACGGGGTTAAAAATAATGAAATTTGGAACAACCATACCTGTATTAGATGACATAGGAGCAATAGGTGCTTCCGGTAAAGGTGTTTCCACCCTTTCCGTGGGTTGGGTGTATTCCTCTTCCTTGTGATTTGATTTTGATGGTTGAGGGTCCGTTCCAACCTCCTTGTCACTTCTCAACATGATAGCATTGGTGGTTTCAAATTCTCCCTTCTGATTTGCAATGGTTGAACTAGGGAGTTCGCCTTGGTCGCAAAATTGTCCTTCGAACTCCGCTATTTGCCCAATTTGCTTTTCCAGAGTAGTAAGTAATTGAAAAATCGTATCATTATCATTTGAATTACCTACATTACTTTGGGCAGGTTGTGGTGGCTGCATAGGCGTTGAATAGAACTCCTCATACGGCTGCCAATATCCTTCTTGTTGAGCCTCATTGTCTTGATTTTGTGAACCCTGCACCAAACAAATTAATTCATTAAGCTTTTGATTATAATCTATTGACGAACTTAAATTTGGTTGGGCATATTGAATATGAGGTTGTGGTGGCTGCCAATATCCTTCTTGTTGAACATGTTGAGGTTCCCACCACATAGAGTTTGAATGATCACTCCAATCCAAATTGTAAGTATTGGAAAACACGTTATTCCTTGATTGAAGATCAAATATATCAATGCTTTGCATTTGGGACCTTTCCATGAGCTGTGACAAAAGAGAAGCATTATCAAGTGCCATGTTGTTCTTCTCTAGTACTTGAATTCAACAAACCAAACGCAATTCAAAAACTAAAACTAAAATACATAATAGAAACGAACAATCCAAGAGATTAGCAAATTTGCTAATCCCCGGCAACGGCGCCAAAATTTGATGCGTGCTTTATACGCACACAAATTAAACCCTCTTTTTGACAATTGTAGTATAAGTATAAGTAGGGATCGTTCTGGACCGGGGATTAGGAGGGATTGTTAATCACTTGGATTTGACTAAAAAACGTAAAAACATAATATAAAACACTATACTAGACTCAAAGAATTCAAAAATACTTTAAAACATAAACTAAACAGATTCTAAGCACTAAAGAACAAGAAAGTAAAGGGGGGGGGTTTGATTTGACGAGATTAAATTAAATGGACAAATTGTAATTAAAGGCAGAACGTAAATATGAATGAGATGAAAATATGGATGATGGAATAGCCAAGGGGTTCTTCTCCACACATGTTACACTTGCATACAAGATTGATTCTCAGTTGGTCTTTCGATAAATTATGAAACTCAACGCCCCGGGTTAATTAGGTCCGCTTAAATTAACCGTCAAGTTTTCCTTAAGTTAATGAATTGGATGGGTTAGCGCAACGCAATTCACAACATTCTCCAAAAGTCCTTTACGTGAACAGCACAATAAAGAAACAGTCAAAGATCATTAAGCATCATGAAAACTATAAGTGTTGACGAGGCATTCGTTACTATGATGAGCATGAAACTCGTGTCAAGAATTCATTTAACGCGATTGTTTATAAGCAACCTCCACTACTTGTGAATATAAGTTCATAACGATTAGGTGAAACTCACTTATATTCTAGCGTCATATTCATGCATGAAAATTAAGCGCGCATTCTTAATACATACATAAATAAGTTATCAATAAAACGGTTAAACAAATTGAATAAACAACTTATGAAATTCCAACGAAAGTTAATCAATTCATATTGCAAATATAAACATAGTTTCGAATCACCCCTAGCTAAAGGGGGATTAGTTCCTCATAACTTTGAAATCAAAGAAACACCTAAACATTCCAACAACTCAAACTTGAATTGTATGAACGTTTAGGCACTCTTCTCTTCCATTCCTCATACGTACAAAACAAAGAGAATTGAATTTAAACTTTGAAATCAAAGAAACACCTAAACATTCCAACAACTCACACTTGAATTGTATGAACGTTTAGGCCCTCTTATCTTCCTCGTTGTTGTAGCACAAGTTCTAAGGTGAGGTTTGGGGGATTATGGAAATGGATGAGGAGTGGTGGAAATGGAAGCAATGGAGGAGAAGTGGAAGGGGGACTCACGGTTTTGGATTCTAAGGGGAAGTGTTTGTGTTAGTTGTGGTGTGAGAAATGGAGATGGAGTGGGGAGTGAATGAATGACAAATGAATGAAGTGTGTGTGGTTTATATAGGGAGAGAATGGGTGAGAATGTGGCTGCAATGCATGTGAAAAACAGCTAGGAAAGTGGGTGGAAAGCTGGAATTGCACAAGGGGAATGCTGGAAAGCCAAGGGAACCCACGGCATTGAAGGTTTTGGTGCATGTGTTGGCTGATTTGTTTGTTGGGAAAAGCTTGTGAAAGCATGTGAATGTTGTTTGTGTGAAGTGTGTGTGAATGCATGTGGATTAAAGAGTGAATGATGGCTGAAATAATGATGGAAAACAGCTAGGAAAAGTATGGAATGCATGTGAAATGTAAAGGGAAAAACTGGAAATGGGAATGAAGGCCACGACATGGGATGTTTTTCTGGAATGATGGCAGGTTGTGTATGTGTTTGGGAAGAGAATAAATGTATGATGGTGGCTGAATGATTAAAGGGAATGAATGGGAGTGACACTAGGTTGGTTATGCATGTGGAATGTAGGTGTGTAGGTGCTGAAAATGCATGTGAATGCATGCTGGAAATGAGAGTGAAATGCACGGTATTGAGTTGGGAAATGAATGATTAAATGTGCATGTGGGTGAATGTGAAGGGAATGCATGTGTTGATTGATTTGTGGTGCAATGATGAAAGGCAAAGTGGAAGAATGTGGCTGAAATGGTTGAGGAAGGCACGGCAATGGATTAGGGGGAGCATGTGCTTGTAGGGTTGATATGTTTGAAGATGCATGTGTTGAATTGGTGGTTGAATGATGAAAGAATAAGTGAATGATTATGATAAGTGATAAGTGAATGATTATGATAAGTGTATGATATGTTAAGTGATAAGTGAATGATATGTTAAGTGATAAGTGAATGATATGTTAAGTGATAAATGAATGATATGATAAGTGATAAGTGAATGATATGTTAAGTGATAAATGAATGATATGTGGTGAGTGATAAGTGAATGGAAGTGATAAGTGATAAGTGAATGGTTTGATAAGTGAATGATATGATAAGTGAATGATATGATAAGTGAATGCTTTAAGTGTTTAAAATAGGGAACAAAGCCCTTCCTTGCATGGCAAGGAAGGGAGACACAAGGAAACACACGACAATGTCCTAAGGTTGCAAGGAATGTTGTTTTTGTGTTCTAAAATGCGTAGGAGTCTTCAATGATGCTTAAACATGAGGTCTTTTAGGATTTAACTTTCCTACTTCAAGTCTTTAATTTCGTCCATCCTCTTGGCTCCAAGCATATGATATCCATTCCAATCTCTAATTTGCTCCAAAAGGCTCCAAAAGGCATCCTTTTGCATACCTTGCCCTTAGAACCTGAAAACACACAAAAGAAGCATAAAGGACTAAAATAACTAGAGAAACATAACGTAAATGCACGAGAACAAGCCATTTAAGTCGCATGAATATGCTCCTATCAAATACCCCCACACTTATCTTTTGCTAGTCCTCGAGCAAAACAGAAAGAAAAACAAAACAAAACCAAACGAAACAAAACAAGTAAAACACAACCTAAACCTTCCTACAACCGTCTTAGGGATTTCCAATGCACATGACACGTTAAAAATCATCATTCCCACAGATTTTAGTCATCTTCACACTTAAGTACATTCTTAATCATAGTCACCATATACTAGTTCACAATTAAGCATTTAAAACCATGTGGAAGAATGTGGCTGAAATGGTTGAGGAAGACACGGCAATGGATTAGGGGGAGCATGTGCTTGTAGGGTTGATATGTTTGAAGATACATGTGTTGAATTGGTGGTTGAATGATGAAAGAATAAGTGAATGATTATGATAAGTGATAAGTGTATGATATGTTAAGTGATAAGTGAATGATATGTTAAGTGATAAGTGAATGATATGTTAAGTGATAAGTGAATGATATGTTAAGTGATAAATGAATGATATGTGGTGAGTGATAAGTGATAAGTGAATGGAAGTGATAAGTGATAAGTGAATGGAAGTGATAAGTGAATGGTTTGATAAGTGAATGATATGATAAGTGAATGATATGATAAGTGAATGTTTTAAGTGTTTAAAATAGGGAACAAAGCCCTTCCTTACATGGCAAGGAAGGGAGACACAAGGAAACACACGACAATGTCCTAAGGTTGCAAGGAATGTTGTTTTTGTGTTCTAAAATGCGTAGGAGTCTTCAATGATGCTTAAACATGAGGTCTTTGAGGATTTAACTTTCCTACTTCAAGTCTTTAATTTCGTCCATCCTATTGGCTCCAAGCATATGATATCCATTTCAATCTCTAATTTGCTCCAAAAGGCTCCAAAAGGCATCCTTTTGCATACCTTGCCCTTAGAACCTGAAAACACACAAAAGAAGCATAAAGGACTAAAATAACTAGAGAAACATAACGTAAATGTACGAGAACAAGCCATTTAAGTCGCATGAATATGCTCCTATCAATAGACCGGTACATACTATGACTGCTTCAAATGGAAGGATGGAAAGTCTCATCCCATTCGTGTAGTGACACTAAGACAAGTATGTAGGTGCTCATTAAGGGAATGAGTTCACTGAACACAATCGAACGAGAGTACTTACATGGAGGTCTACTCACATGTCAAGCAAGTAACTCTGAAGGTTGGAATAATGTAAGTAATCCTTTGACCTGAGACATCATAGATGTCTAATGGTTAGGTCCTTGATCTTTGATCATGTCAACCGACATTCCATTGGAGTGTCCACGGCATTGTTGGGGTTAAGGTATCTAAACATGTAGGCATGTGAATGATCAACAAGGAATCTCTGATCCTCGTTATGAGAGGAAGAATACTCTGAGATATGATTCGGGAATCTTCGGCCGAAGTCTCGAGCGTAATAAAGGAAAACGTTCCTATGCGACTCAATTGAATCATATAAGAAAGCATAATCACATTAGGGGTTTGACATAGTATATCCATACCCTAGTGATGTGATTGAGAGTATTGTTTTAGAGAAGGATCGAATTACATTGTAATTCCAATTGAATAGGTTCTCCGAATAAACTTCTACATTAGCTTGGGTAGCCATGATATATGTTTAGATGTCACTCATGGCTTGTAAGTTCTTCTAGATGATTAAATGTAGTCATTAAAGAAGAAGGTGAATTAAAAGTAAGTTTTAATTCACTAAGTGGTTGGATTAAATATAATCAATTGGATTGGTGCCAATCACCTCACTGCCTTGCTAATTAGAACCTAAAAGATTGTTCACCAATACACTCTTGTAGTGAGTAACTAATGGATGATGGAAATAATTAGTTGGATTAATTAAGTGTTGTGATTAATTTAGAAAGTCTAAAGAAATCATAAAAGCGATAAAAGATCGTTTTGGGCTTAAAGAAATGTTCGGGTTTAATTGGGCCCATTGGGCCTAAACCCATTGGGCTTTTATTCAAGCATTGGATGACTTGAAATAATAAAAGCCCAAAGCCCAAACAACACAAAGAAGGCCGGCCAAAGAGAGGGAGAGAGAAGGTCAATTGTTGACTTGTTTCTTTATGTAATAAAAGGAACTTTATAGTGAAAGTTTCATTAGGGGTTTTTTGTGTGTTCAAAACAACAAAAGAGAAAAGAAAATAACTCTCTCTAACACTCAAAAGGCCGGCCACCATTGGGGGATTTTAGCTAATCATTTTATCACCCCTTTGGTTATTCCTTCATCCTTCTTACTACACTAGTGGGTGAGGATCTTTAGAGGTTTTCAATTTTGGAAACTTGAAGAGAACCTAGGAGCACTCATTCTCAACAAAGTGGAGAAGGCAAGGAGGGAGGCTAGGCTCAAGGAGTTCAAGGAGCAAAGAGCTTGGAGGTGGTCCATCCTTGGTCTAAGATCTAGATCAAGAGGTATAAAACTACTCCTAAACTTTGTTCTTCAATAAATTGTTTTTGATGCATCATAAATAAACCTATGAATCTTGAAGGGGATTTTCATGACTAGAGCTTTGATATTAATTGATGACATGCTTCCGTTGTTTTCGTATATAAATTTTGAATTGTATATGCATGCTAGTCAATAGAAATCTCACATAAATCTCATATTTTCCCTTCAAGTGGTATCAGAGCCAAAGGTTTATATTTGATGTGTCCTTTTGGATTTTATGCATATGGGTATTAATTTTATGTTTGACATATTAGTTCTTCATTCAAAGTATGTTTATCTTTTGTTTTTTCAAATGTTGTAAAATTGTGAATCAATAGTTGAAAAAGATATGTATGCAAAAGGTGTTTTGGATACATGAATGAAGAGTGAGTTTAGAACAAATTTTGGGGTTTTGAATCATAGGGAGGGCACGGCAAAAGGGGATTTTTTGGCTATGTGTTTGTGTTTTGTTTTGAACCTCACACACACACTTTGAAGCTAGAAAAATGTGTTCTTGAAGTTCTTGGTTATGTTCTTAGTGTTCATGGTTTTGTTTTTTGAAAATAGTTTTATTTAAGTTCATAAATTGTTTTATGGATTTGGATGATATTCTTATCATCAATATTTATTACAAAAGGTTTTTTCAATCCTAGACTTCTTTAGGATATTTTAAAACTTTTTCCCTAATTTCCTTAAAGCAAAATCAAGTGCAAGCATAATTTGAATTCTTTTTCTTCTTTATGTTGAAATAATGCAAGGTGGGTGAGACCTACCCACCTCCCCCTTCATATGGCCGGCCAACTCAAGTGTTTTTCCCACTTGAGGGTCCTTATGTAATCATGAAAAGTTTGGTATTACTTTTAGTATTTATGGTTTGACCCCTAACTTTTTCATATTTGCATTTAGACCCCTACTATTTAAAAATTGAAATGTTTGATTTTAATTTTGTTTAATGTTTAAACTCATCATTTAATTATGCCCATATGCACTAAATCTAATTGATTATGTTGCATTCCATTTAATCATTTAATGTGATTAAGTAATTAGAAAATGGGTGACTATGGACTTATGCCTTAAACGATAATTGAGCTACGAGAATAAAGCGCTAAACTCAAATTGTTTGAACCTTGGGAATGTGTTTTAATTTCTATTTCAATTGGACCTTATCATGTTTGACATTAATCTATCTCTCCCTCTTAGTATGTGTAATTTGTAGGAATTTGTACAAATCGGTTTGTAATTCTTATTACTTCTTAATCTCTTTTAGTTAGTTGATTCCCTCTAGTACTAGACTAGAGTTTCTTTAACTATTGGTAAGGAGACATATTTAAAAGAGGGTTTTGACATGAGATAAAAAGATTAAATGGGTCCAACCCCTAATTAGCAATGAATCATTGTCTTTCATTTCTAATGGCTCAATCAAAAATGTTTTAATTGAATTGAAAGCACGTAATTAAATTGACACAACCTCCCCAAGATCTTATTCAACAATGTTGGCTCGTTGTTGAATTAATCAATAAGTCCATGGTCATCCAAGAGCCTAAGATAACTATAAAGTCCAATTTCAAGGGAATGCAAAAACCGTAGTAGTAGTAGTTACTTCCAATATTTGAAAAATTCGTTTTTGATATTGATTTGTTTTTTCTCAAAACAAATAGTGGGAGTATCATACGCTACTAAACTATAATGAATACAATTAGTAGTTATATGTATCTCCAATATTTTGAAAAATGTTTTGATATTGATTTGTTTTATGAAAACGAATAGTGGGGATATTGTATGCTACTAATTTCATTAAACTTTGGACTAGTAGTTATAATAGGGCACAATTTATATGAATGTGTTTAAATAAATAAAATTGATGAGACCTTAAAATTCCTCAATCAAATACAATATTAAGTTGAAAGCGTAAGAGTGCTTTGAACACTTTTTTCGTGGCCTTCCACCATGGTAGGCTCCAATCGTTTATGACTTGTACACTGCCTTCACCCTATCATGGGGGAGTACAAAGTGCATGCTTATACTCAGGAGGAGTCTATTTAAAAACATTTGATATGGTGAAAGTAGGCACCAAGTGTAACCAACATCGTATCATCGTGAGGTTATATTTGGACCCCTATCTAAACCGGCATGGTGGGTAAGAACTTAACTAAGAAGAAATGGTGCCAACATCGTATCATCGTGAGGCATTATTCTCTAGAGGCCAATAAGATAGGTAATCACAAGAGGTTGTTGTGAATGGGTAAGTATACCCTCTCATTATTATTTTTGCTAGCCGACATCGTATCATCGTGAGGTGGGCTTGGTAATAGTGAGCCTCCTATAACCTGCTAGGAGCTTTCTTTGAAATCTCCCGGATTCCATCTTGAGGGATATGGAATTTGCCAAAAATGGTGGGTGGTGTCATTCGGTTCAAAGACCCGAATCGTGTGACTTAATCAACAATCAAACTAATTTATTTTATTGTTTATGTATTTAGATATGGTTGGAAGCACACTCGCAAAAATACTCGACAAACATTGCCTAGAGGGGCACAATTTCCCATCATGGTATCGTAATGTCAAGATTCTCCTAACATTAGAGAAGATTGTTTACGTACTAGACAAAGCTCTACCTCACTTGCCTCTTGGCCCTTCGGCCACTGAGGATGAACGTGCTAAGTTTGACAAGCACATTGAGGATGACACACAAGCCAAGTGCTATCTGTTGGCTTCCATGAATGAGGAGCTACAGAGACAGCACGAGGGCATGGACAGTGCATTTTCCATAATACTCCATCTTACGGAGTTATATGGTGAAGGGACGCGCAACCGTCGCTTTAGCACTGTCTGTGAACTTGTGAAGACCAAGATGGTCAAGGGGGCTCCAGTGCATCTACATGCACTGAAGATGATAGGATTCATTGAACAACTGGAGAACCTAGGTACTCCACTTAACGGGGAATTGGCCCAGGACTTTATATTGGCTTCTCTTTCTGATTCATTCTCACAATTCGTAATGAACTACAATATGAATAAAATGGATGGTACTCTCTCTGAGTTACTAAACATGTTAGTAACTGTTGAGAAAACTATGATGAAAGAGAACGTTGTAGGGACTTCTGCAGTAGCCTACAACAAGCCATCCTCTTCCAAGTCTAAGTCGCAAGGCAAAGGCAAAGGGAAGGAGAAGACGTCACCCACTCTTAAGCCAAAAGGAGGAGTGAAGAAAAAGAAGGCAATGGAGCCCAAGGGGGCTTGCCACCACTGTGGAAAGGAGGGGCATTGGAAGAGGAATTGCAGGTTATACCTTGCAACTCTTAAGGACAAGCCACAAGGTATGGTTTATGTTCTTATCTTCAATTCTAATTGTTAGATCTTCTAAATAGAAGGGTTCGGTCACCATGTTTTTTGCTTACTACTTGGGAAGTTTGTTTAGGCATTTAAAGATTGTCTTTAAACTTTCTTATTATGTTAAGAACTTATTATGTGGCTTCATATGATGGAAGACCACTATTAATGCCTAAATGTTTGAAGGTACTTAAATAAGTCTCTAAATGTTTAGAGATAATTCCTTTTAAGTTAAACATTGTGAATGTTTGTGTTATCATATTAATGTAATGTGATGAATGCCTTCTAATAAATAAAATATTTCCTTAAAGTAATGTTAAGAATTGAATATTGTCTTGTTGTATCCTAGTTGAGATACATGATTATAATGATATTAGAAATAAGAAAAACGTTTCTTA
Source organism: Pyrus communis (assembly GCF_963583255.1). Taxonomy (NCBI): domain Eukaryota; kingdom Viridiplantae; phylum Streptophyta; class Magnoliopsida; order Rosales; family Rosaceae; genus Pyrus; species Pyrus communis. The sequence continues at coordinate 21,486,236 of NC_084809.1, read as the reverse complement.
TATGGTTATCACTTAAACCACAATAATCAAGATCACTCTTGATTCAATTAGTAGTTTTGAACAATTAATTGGACATTCTTAAAATTGTTTTAAAATGTCAAGTGTGTTAGTGATTAAACCAAGAATGAAGTGTCTAAATCAATAAAATGTTTAAAGATTTTAGTCACTTAATAACAAGACATCATCTTAGTGAAGAGTGAAACAAATGAGCTTGAAAGGTTTTAAAGCTACTACACAATGTCCTCAACCCGTATACTCCACGTTTATACATTTATACAAGTGATTAGCATTTTATATCAAATATAAATATTTAGAAGATCTAACAATTAGAATTGAAGATAAGAACATAAACCATACCTTGTGGCTTGTCCTTAAGAGTTGCAAGGTATAACCTGCAATTCCTCTTCCAATGCCCCTCCTTTCCACAGTGGTGGCAAGCCCCCTTGGGCTCCATTGCCTTCTTTTTCTTCACTCCTCCTTTCGGCTTAAGAGTGGGTGACTTCTTCTCCTTCCCTTTGCCTTTGCCTTGCGGCTTAGACTTGGAAGAGGATGGCTTGTTGTAGGCTACTGCAGAAGTCCCTACAACGTTCTCTTTCATCATAGTTTTCTCAGCAGTTACTAACATGTTTAGTAACTCAGAGAGAGTACTATCCATTTTATTCATATTGTAGTTCATTACGAACTGTGAGAATGAATCAGAAAGAGAAGCCAATATAAAGTCCTGGGCCAATTCCCCGTCAAGTGGAGTACCTAGGTTCTCCAGTTGTTCAATGAATCCTATCATCTTCAGTGCATGTAGATGCACTGGAGCCCCCTTGACCATCTTGGTCTTCACAAGTTCACAGACAGTGCTAAAGCGACGGTTGCGCGTCCCTTCACCATATAACTCCGTAAGATGGAGTATTATGGAAAATGAACTGTCCATGCCCTCGTGCTGTCTCTGTAGCTCCTCATTCATGGAAGCCAACAGATAGCACTTGGCTTGTGTGTCATCCTCAATGTGCTTGTCAAACTTAGCACGTTCATCCTCAGTGGCCGAAGGGACAAGAGGTATGTGAGGTGGAGCTTTGTCTAGTACGCAAACAATCTTCTCTAATGTTAGGAGAATCTTGACATTACGATACCATGATGGGAAATTGTGCCCCTCTAGGCAATGTTTGTCGAGTATTTTCGCGAGTGTGCTTCCAACAGTATCCAGTCAACAAAATTGTCAAGGATCAAAGGCCATGCAAGTTTAGGGTCGTAGTTGCTAATGTCTGGAAAACTTATCTGTGCAAAGGATTGTAACGATAAAATGTTAGCTAACATATCATGAAGGCAGAGAAGCATTTAAGAAATAAGATGTGACTACTAGTGAATATGTGGACAGGCATGCGATATAGTAGTCAATAAGGAAAACGAAAAGAAACAAAGCAGGAGTTCAAATAAGCGACCAACGCGTAAGATTACCTCATTGCAAAACCGGTAAAAGCCCATCCATTGATCCATATTTATGACTTTGTAATCATTCTGGATCTGCGTTTAGAAAACAAAGCTCTTTTCAGTGAAGGTGGTAGTTACGCCAATGTCAATAGATACAAGATATTGGACTACTACATATGAAGAAATCGAGAGAAAAGGATCCCCATCATCTTCACTAAAGATTTAGAACAATCGCATATTTAAGAATCACTTCCCCGACTAAACGGAAAACCAGTTCATTACTAAAGCAATATTTATCAGCTACTCACCTTTAGATACTGAGTAAATAAGTCAACCTGCGAATGGTATTGAGATCCTAAAACAATATTTAATAACTCGCATATGCTGTCTATATCTATGCTCTTCTGTTTCTCCTCTGTAAATGACAAAAGAAAATTACAGATGGCTGATATTAATACATATATGAAAAGGTAAAAGCAAAAGGAAAAATCAATTGCGTTACAAGATTTAACCATAAAAGACACATTGAGCTTGTTACCTGTTAAACAATATTCGAATGCATAGGAATAGAAATCCACAAAGTTTGATGGCCTCCCGACCTATTCATAATATAATTAAAGGTAAAAGGATCAGAATCTCTGTGACCTCAATCATGACAATGTGGTTAAACAATTAAATTGCCATAGTAAAAGAAAGCAATTTTAAAAATCTACCTCTTTCTCTAGCTCTGGAAGTGCCTTCTTTAATTTATTTACATTGTCCACCCTTAGTCCTTTAAGACCTACTCGCCACTCTTCCTATCAACGAGGAGATCGGCAATGTCATGAAACAAATGGAACGGTTAGAGTAATGAATACAAGAACGTTCCACATCAAGTTTCAATTTTTACTAGAAAAGTATATCAAGAAATACTAGTAAAGTATATCAAGAAATATGCGACTTCTAATAGAACAAGGATCAAACGGTTAAGTATGGATTTGACTTTGGATTTGACATTGTGGTCAGCATTATTGGAGCATAAAATCCACACGGTAACTAAATTTGACAAAAAAAAAAAAAAAAAAAGGAACAGACTATATCCCCCGGACAAAGTAATCCTTTAAAAGGTTATTCACTACTGTAAAGCTTGACAACTTAACCCGAGTGTCATTTGATCTGTGTGTGTGTGTGTATATATATATATATATGTATGTATATGTAGCTGAGTGTATATATGTTCGTATAGAGTATATGGATTTGTCTTTATGGACACATGTCCTCATATGTGTATATATTTTCCTTATTCCTTATTCCTATAGCTTCATAAAATAGGACTCCGTTCCCCTTTGAAGCCAAGGACTCCATGTATATAAATATAAATCTCTTCGAGTAAACACACCCAGACATGTAAAACAACGACAAACCTTTACATTTGGACCTTTCCACTTTAACAAGTGCCATGTGTCATTTTTACACAAAAACCAAGGCATTAATGAATTTGAAATTATACTTTTTTTTTCCTTTTTTTTTTGCATCTTTAATTCCGAAACAAAAGCATTAAAGTTCTTTTTTTTTTTTCTTTTTTTTTTTTGGGGGTAAACAATGACACATGGCATTTGAAAAAAAAAAACGTGAGAAGGTCCAAAACTAAGAGAAAATCCAATTATCAAAAACAATTTAACAAGGTAGAGGTTAGATGCTAGATGAATGAAATAACTTGTGGACCCATAGAACACATTGATAAATGGAGTAAGTGATAATTCCATGACAAAAAACAAAAGAACTTAAAAGTACTTTGATATGCAGATGAGAAAGTGCTGCTTACCAAGGTAAAGTATCCTTGTTTTTCAGCTTTCATTTTCCTGGCATACATCATACATAGTCCATTACCTTTGACAATTCAAATCAAGGATATATCGAAGTGAGGACCAAATGACTCCAAACTGAACTTACCAGGCAAGCATCAAGACCCTTACATCGGTATGGTCAACTTCCAAATCTGAACAAAGACGTTCGATTCCCTCTGGGCTGTTCAAAGAGCACGAAATAACTAATAAGTCATAAGGGAACATCAAACATTCCCCTAACAAAGGTGTGCGTACATTTAAAAAGTATGGCTTCTCCATGGGAAAATTTTATTAAGGTGGAGTACTGTTGAATATATCACTACCAGCTCATCAAAAAAGTTGTAAAGGATTGGATGATGTAATAGTTAGTTGAAAGAGTTAGTTAGTCCTCTAGTCAGCTATATATAGCTATTGTAAACAGATAGTAAAGTAAGTTCATTGAGTTTAATACAAAAGCTTCATTCATTTCTTTCTCACATTTCTCTTCTCTCTGTAAAACTTCATTTCTTGATTTTACAATTGTTCATCTCTGCTACTTCTCCAATGTAGTTAACAGATACAAATATGATTACAATTTGATTCTAATTGAAATGCTATAAAACAATACTAGTTTTCTTCTCCCTTCTATAAGAAAAAAAACAATGATTTCGATGCTTTATCTGGTATACATAGTTCATTAGAGTAATGAATACAAGAACGTTCCACATCAAGTTTCAATTTTTGCTAGAAAAGTATATCAAGAAATACGCGACTTCTAATAGAACGAGGATCGAATGGTTAAGTATGGAATTGACTTTGGATTTGACATTGTGGTCAGCATTATTGGAGCATAAAATCCACACGGTAACTACATTTGACCCAAAAAAAAAAAAAAAAATTACATCCCCCAAACAAAGTAATCCTTTAAAAGGTTATTCACCACTGTAAAGCTTGACAACTTAACCCGAGTGTCATTTGATCTGTGTGTGTGTGTATATATATATATATATGTAGCTGAGTGTATATATGTTCGTATAGAGTATATAGATCTGTCTTTATGGACACATGTCCATGAATGTGTATATATTTTCCTTATTCCTATAGCTTCATAAAATAGGACTCCATTCCCCTTTGAAGCCAAAGACTCCATGTATATACATATAAATCTCTTCGAGTAAACACACCCAGACATGTAAAACATAATGGAATTCTATTGGTGCCTGCAGATTTTCTGGACAGGGAGAATTGGGTCATTCAATAACAACCCTTTCTGTTGAATAATAATCACAGGGAAGTGAATTTCACACACCCTTTTTAGCTTCTTAGACACCCCTCTTTATTTATGGCCATCAGATTGAAAATCAAAGGTAGAAGGTAAAAAGGGTGCACTTCCCTAAATATAAGATGTCACCATGAGGGGAATAACCAACAATGATCTTATGTTACTACAAAGATGGTGATCCATCCGTTTCCATTCACTCCCTAAAAGATGCCCCTACAAATTAATGAGATGACAAACTGTTCAAACCCCAATACTTTATTCATTCTGATATCAAAATTATATTCTCAAGAAATTCTCAACTACCATCTGGAAAATGCACTAAATCCGTGACAAGGAAAAATGTAATAACATTTTGAACAGCTGCAACAAAAGTAATAACAAAATCCACAAATTATGACAAGGTTTCTGTGCAGTAGACTTACTCAATCAAACCAGAAGATGCATTTTCATATGAGATAAAGACGGCATCAATACGTTCCAACTCTTTATTAGCTGCTTTAATGGCTGAACAGATTAAGATTAAAGTAGTTATAAGCACAGATAATATGGAACGCCAACTCAACAAAATGTGTAAGCAATATTCAAATAGGTTACTATTTAAAGCATTAGAAGAACACATTGTACAACTACTAATGTCTGCAGTATTGCAATAACAAAACCAGATAGCCCCAAATCCGAAATGTATTTCAACTTAAAGCAAGGTTTATTAAGTAATGTGTGGTTCAGGGAGTATCCAAAACTTGAGTAGGATAAATTTTACAAAGCTCCTGAAGGACGTGTAGCATAAACCAGCTAACTGAGCGTTCGAGAACCCTAGGTGGTTCTCTTCCCATCTGCACCCCATAAGTGGGGGTGTAGAAAATACTGAAGGGGGTTCGAAACCTTGCCTCTCTATTTGAGATGTCCTCCGTGTGTTCCAACTACTAAAAAGCCATCGCTGAAGTAAGTATTATTTTCCCACAATTCTCATTGGGCCCTGTTTGTTGGAAAATTTAATAAAAAAATATTATTATATTAAATTTATTAATTGAACGGAAATTAGAAGTGGAGCCTTTTGGTAGAAAAATGTGTCTACTGAAATGAAGAGTTGCAACTTTTGACTCTTCATGAATAGTCACATGCTTTCCAAAGAGGTATCTCACATTCTATAAATAGGGAAGCCCCCTATAATCAGAAAATAACTTTTCATTGTTTACATAATCATACATAGAGTGCATTAAATATTAGAGAGTCTCATTGAGTCCATATGAGAGAGTTTTCAACACAATCGTGGTTCATGGAGCCTTGTGATTTGGAGTGCTACTATTACAAGGACGTGGTCGTTGTATCTTGGGAGACATGCGCCGATCAACCATGAGCACTGTAGTGGGGCGTAAACTTGTCTTAAGGACAAAGTGTCCAACACTTGCCCTAAACTTGTCTTAAGGACAAAGTGTCCAACACTTGCCCCGACTGTATTTTCAGGTTTTTCTAATCCATTATATCATGTTCATTTAACATTGGTTACTCATGTGCATGCATTATTGTGATATATAATTACATGAATTATTTCTTGATTTTCTATGTGATTTATTATAGCAATTAGACCCTAATTTTTCCAACACTGTTAATCATGGTTAAGAAAAGATGGAAAGTTTTGCCACAAGACTAAAGAGTTGATGAAACCTGTCTAAAATGCAAACGTTTGATAGAATGTGATATTGGCAATTAGTTCGGGCTGCTCGATAACTTTTCCATCTTCGTCTTCTTAACTAAAGGAGGGTGCAAAGATGGAGATGTTAAAAAGAAAAGAGCAAAGAAGGGTTCTCAGATAAAAACCAAGAAATTTTAAACAGATCCAATTTTTATATTTCTTTTCCACAAATCAGAAACTTTAAGCCTACTCTGTTCACTCATTGATTTTTCTTGTTAATAATCTAATTTTTTTTCAACAATTCAGAACCTTTAACCCTTTCATGCAACACAATATTCCAATACTTTCACTAATTCAACTAAACCACTTTCGGATTTTGGATTTCGACAAAACTTTAGACTTTCTTAATTTAAATTACCAGTATTCCTATAATTCAACAGAATTCTGCTCTGTCTAAAACCAATTTAATTCAATTCGATGCAAAGCATGAAGCTCCAATCAAACCTAATCTATACCAGCAAAAATCCATGATCATAAATAAGTTCAAAAAGTACAAAATTCAACAAATTTAAAGACTTTAAAAGTGAAACAAAGCAATCAATACTAATACTACAAAACCAACCGTCAAAACATCTAAACCAAACAATTCAACGACAATTGAGCGAAATTAAAAAAGAAAATGGAAAGATGGAACACGAACCTGAGCGTCTCATGTTGTTCACCCGAAATGAACCGGATAGATTACAATCAAGGAGCAAGCGAGCGCGGAAACCTCGTCAACCTCTCTGTCGTAGAAGGGGGGGGGGGAGAGGGAAGGTGGGAGAGAGAGCGAGAGAGAGAGAAAGAGAGTGGTTGAATTGGGGGGCTGAGGCTCTGATTATTTTATTTCTGTAAGCCTCTTACTTTGGTGGTTTCCAAGTTGGATGGTGAGCGTTTACTATTTTGGTGGGCGTCGTACGGTAGAAGGGAAAGTTAAAAAAAAGGAAAGTACAGATGGAGGTGGATTGTACGTGATTTCATTTCCATACTCCTCCTATACCCTTTTATTTGTATACTTACTATTAAACCACGTCAACATTTTATATTCCTATTACTTTTTGTACAGGCAAATTTGTGTTTTTGTTGATCAATGGTTGTATCTGATACACCTAATAGTCTCTCCACGCAATACTCCTGAAAAAATAGTTGAGAAATGTGCATAAATAAAACTTTTGTCAAAAGTCTGAACATTTTACAAAAATTCAATCAAAAGTCAAACTTCTGTCACTAAAAGGGCACTAAACAGGCAATGAAACGCGTCTATTGATCTTTTAGTGTCTCTTTATTATTTGTTTACTGTCCGTTTAGTGAAATCAATTATTTTTTATTGAAAATTATCAAAAAGGTCGTGTATTATAATATCAAAAAGTGATAAAACGAAATTTTGAGTTTCATAAGTGCTTTTATTCTATCATACACCTTCATGATAAAATCTCTTCACACTAAAATAACATAATTCAATGGCTTCAACTTAATCAACTCAAGTAACTTACAGCATTAGTTGGACATTCAACAGAATAAACTATGGAAGCTGTGCTATAAGCTTATAACATTCAACGATATTTTCGGAACTATATACATATCACAAACATGCAATTTCCAAAGGTAAATCCTATATTTGCAAAAGAATAAAATGAAGAAAAATAAAGTCCTGAGACCATTTGATTGTGTCTAACTGTCCTGCAAAAAGGCCAATCACAGTAAAATTCAGGGCCGGTGCCAAAATAACACCTCACTGAAAAAAACAAGGATTCGAAGAGTGCTTCACCAAGAATTGTAGGGTTTACAGCAGAGGCTCAGGTTCACCGAAAATTATCAGCTCTGGCTCTACTTTTCTTGTATCCAGTCAACAAAATTGTCAAGGATCAAAGGCCATGCAAGTTCAGGGTCGTAGTTGCTAAGGTCTGGAAAACTTATCTGTGCAAAGGATTGTAACGATAAAATGTTAGCTAACATATCATGAAGGCAGAGAAGCATTTAAGAAATAAGACGTGACTACTAGTGAATATGTGGACAGGCATGCGATATAGTAGTCAATAAGGAAAACGAAAAGAAACAAAGCAGGAGTTCAAATAAGCGACCAACGTGTAAGATTACCTCATTGCAAAACCGGTAAAAGCCCATCCATTGATCCATATTTATGACTTTGTAATCATTCTGGATCTGCGTTTAGAAAACAAAGCTCGTTTCAGTGAAGGTGGTAGTTACGCCAATGTCAATAGATACAAGATATGTGACTACTACATATGAAGAAATTGAGAGAAAAGGATCCCCATCATCTTCACTAAAGATTTAGAACAATTGCATATTTAAGAATCACTTCCCCGACTAAACGGAAAACCAGTTCATTACTAAAGCAATATTTTTCAGCGACTCACCTTTAGATACTGAGTAAATAAGTCAACCTGCGAAGGGTATTGAGATCCTAAAACAATATTTAATAACTCGCATATGCTGTCTATATCTATGCTCTTCTGTTTCTCCTCTGTAAATGACAAAAGAAAATTACAGATGGCTGATATTAATACATATATGAAAGGGTAAAAGCAAAAGGAAAAATCAATTACGTTACAAGATTTAACCATAAAAGACACATTGAGCTTGTTACCTGTTAAACAATATTCGAATGCATAGGAATAGAAATCCACAAAGTTTGATGGCCTCCCGACCTATTCATAATATAATTAAAGGTAAAAGGATCAGAATCTCTGTGACCTCAATCATGGCAATGTGGTTAAACAATTAAATTGCCATAGTAAAAGAAAGCAATTTTAAAAATCTACCTCTTTCTCTAGCTCTGGAAGTGCCTTCTTTAATTTATTTACATTGTCCACCCTTAGTCCTTTAAGACCTACTCGCCACTCTTCCTATCAACGAGGAGATTGGCAATGTCATGAAACAAATGGAACGGTTAGAGTAATGAATACAAGAACGTTCCACATCAAGTTTCAATTTTTACTAGAAAAGTATATCAAGAAATATGCGACTTCTAATAGAACAAGGATCAAACGGTTAAGTATGGAATTGACTTCGGATTTGACATTGTGGTCAGCATTATTGGAGCATAAAATCCACACGGTAACTACATTTGACAAAAAAAAAAAAAAAAAAAAAAAAAAAGGAACAGACTACATCCACCGAACCAAGTAATCCTTTAAAAGGTTATTCACTACTGTAAAGCTTGACAACTTAACCCGAGTGTCATTTGATCTGTGTGTGTGTGTGTGTGTGTGTGTGTGTGTATATGTATATGTAGCTGAGTGTATATATGTTCGTATAGAGTATATAGATTTGCCTTTATGGACACATGTCCTCATATGTGTATATATTTTCCTTATTCCTTATTCCTATAGCTTCATAAAATAGGACTCCATTCCCCTTTGAAGCCAAGGACTCCATGTATATACATATAAATCTCTTCGAGTAAACACACCCAAACATGTAAAACAACGACAAACCTTTACATTTGGACATTTCCACTTTAACAAGTGCCATGTGTCATTTTTACACAAAAAGCAAGGCATTAATGAATTTGAAATTATACTTTTTTTTTCTTTTTTTTGCATCTTTAATTCCTAAACAAAAGCATTAAAGTTCTTTTTTTTTTTTTTTTTTTGTTGGGGGTAAGACACATGGCATTTGAAAAAAAAAAAAAGTGAGAAGGTCCAAAACTAAGAGAAAATCCAATTATCAAAAACAATTTAACAAGGTAGAGGTTAGATGCTAGATGAATGAAATAACTTGTGGAACCATACAACACATTGATAAATGGAGTAAGTGATAATTCCATCACAAAAAGCAAAAGAACTTAAAAGTACTTTGATATGCAGATGAGAAAGTGCTGCTTACCAAGGTAAAGTATCCTTGTTTTTCAGCTTTCATTTTCCTGGCATACATCATACATAGTCCATTAGCTTTGACAATTCAAATCAAGGATATATCAAAGTGAGGACCAAATGACTCCAAACTGAACTTACCAGGCAAGCATCAAGACCCTTACATCGGTATGGTCAACTTCCAAATCTGAACAAAGACGTTCGATTCCCTCTGGGCTGTTCAAAGAGCACGAAATAACTAGTAAGTCATAAGGGAACATCAAACATTCCCCTAACAAAGGTGTGCGTACATTTAAAAAGTACGGCTTCTCCATGGGAAATTTTTATTAAGGTGGAGTACTGTTGAATATATCACTACCAGCTCATCAAAAAAGTTGTAAAGGATTGGATGATGTAATAGTTAGTTGAAAGAGTTAGTTAGTCCTCTAGTCAGCTATATATAGCTATTGTAAACAGATAGTAAAGTAAGTTCATTGAGTTTAATACAAAAGCTTCATTCATTTCTTTCTCACATTTCTCTTCTCTCTGTAAAACTTCATTTCTTGATTTTATAATTGTTCATCTCTGCTACTTCTCCAATGTAGTTAACAGATACAAATATGATTACAGTTTGATTCTAATTGAAATGCTATAAAACAATACTAGTTTTCTTCTCCCTTCTATAAGAAAAAAACAATGATTTCGATGCTTTATCTGGTATACATAGTTCATTAGAGTAATGAATACAAGAACGTTCCACATCAAGTTTCAATTTTTGCTAGAAAAGTATATCAAGAAATACGCAACTTCTAATAGAACGAGGATTGAATGGTTAAGTATGGAATTGACTTTGGATTTGACATTGTGGTCAGCATTATTGGAGCATAAAATCCACACGGTAACTACATTTGACCCAAAAAAAAAAAAAAAATTACATCCCCCAAAACAAAGTAATCCTTTAAAAGGTTATTCACCACTGTAAAGCTTGACAACTTAACCCGAGTGTCATTTGATCTGTGTGTGTATATATATATATATGCAGCTGAGTGTATATATGTTCGTATAGAGTATATGGATTTGTCTTTATGGACACATGTCCATGAATTTGTATGTATTTTCCTTATTCCTATAGCTTCATAAAATAGGACTCCATTCCCCTTTGAAGCCAAAGACTCCATGTATATACATATAAATCTCTTTGAGTTAACACACCCAGACATGTAAAACATAATGCAATTCTATTGGTGCCTGCAGATTTACTGGACAGGGAGAATTGGGTCATTCAATAACAACCCTTTCTGTTGAATAATAATCACAGGAAAGTGATTTTCACACACCCTTTTTAGCTTGTTAGACACCCCTCTTTATTTATGGCCATCAGATTGAAAATCAAAGGTAGAAGGTAAAAAGGGTGCACTTCCCTAAATATAAGATGTCACCATGAGGGGAATAACCAACAATGATCTTATGTTACTACAAAGATGGTGATCCATCCGTTTCCATTCACTCCCTAAAAGATGCCCCTACAAATTAATGAGATGACAAACTGTTCAAACCCCAATACTTTATTCATTCTGATATCAAAATTATATTCTCAAGAAATTCTCAACTACCATCTGGAAAATGCACTAAATCCGTGACAAGGAAAAATGTAATAACATTTTGAACAGCTGCAACAAAAGTAATAACAAAATCCACAAATTATGACAAGGTTTCTGTGCAGTAGACTTACTCAATCAAACCAGAAGATGCATTTTCATATGAGATAAAGACGGCATCAATACGTTCCAACTCTTTATTAGCTGCTTTAATGGCTGAACAGATTAAGATTAAAGTAGTTATAAGCACAGATAATATGGAACGCCAACTCAACAAAATGTGTAAGCAATATTCAAATAGGTTACTATTTAAAGCATTAGAAGAACACATTGTACAACTACTAATGTCTGCAGTATTGCAATAACAAAACCAGATAGCCCCAAATCTGAAATGTATTTCAACTTAAAGCAAGGTTTATTAAGTAATGTGTGGTTCAGGGAGTATCCAAAACTTGAGTAGGATAAATTTTACAAAGCTCCTGAAGGACGTGTAGCATAAACCAGCTAACTGAGTGTTCGAGAACCCTAGGTGGTTCTCTTCCCATCTGCACCCCATAAGTGGGGGTGTAGAAAATACTGAAGGGGGTTCGAAACCTTGCCTCTCTATTTGAGATGTCCTCCGTGTGTTCCAACTACTAAAAAGCCATCGCTGAAGTAAGTATTATTTTCCCACAATTCTCATTGGGCCCTGTTTGTTGGAAAATTTAATAAAAAAATATTATTATATTAAATTTTTTAATTGAATGGAAATTAGAAGTGGAGCCTTTTGGTAGAAAAATGTGTCTACTGAAATGAAGAGTTGCAACTTTTGACTCTTCATGTATAGTCACATGCTTTCCAAAGAGGTATCTCACATTCTATAAATAGGGAAGCCCCCTATAATCACAAAATAACTTTTCATTGTTTACATAATCATACATAGAGTGCATTAAATATTAGAGAGTCTCATTGAGTCCATATGAGAGAGTTTTCAACACAATCGTGGTTCATGGAGCCTTGTGATTTGGAGTGCTACTATTACAAGGACGTGGTCGTTGTATCTTGGGAGACATGCGCCGATCAACCATGAGCACTGTAGTGGGGCGTAAACTTGTCTTAAGGACAAAGTGTCCAACACTTGCCCTAAACTTGTCTTAAGGACAAAGTGTCCAACACTTGCCCCGACCGTATTTTCAGGTTTTTCTAATCCATTATATCATGTTCATTTAACATTGATTGCTCATGTGCATGCATTATTGTGATATATAATTACATGAATTATTTCTTGATTTTCTATGTGATTTATTATAGCAATTAGACCCTAATTTTTCCAACACTGTTAATCATGGTTAAGAAATGATGGAAAGTTTTGCCACAAGACTAAAGATTTGATGAAACCTGTCTAAAATGCAAACGTTTGATAGAATGTGATATTGGCAATTAGTTCGGGCTGCTCGATAACTTTTCCATCTTCGTCTTCTTGACTAAAGGAGGGTGCAAAGATGGAGATGTTAAAAAGAAAAGAGCAAAGAAGGGTTCTCAGATAAAAACCAAGAAATTTTAAACAGATACAATTTTTATATTTCTTTTCCACAAATCAGAAACTTTAAGCCTACTCTGTTCACTCATTGATTTTTCTTGTTAATAATCTAATTTTTTTCAACAATTCAGAACCTTTAACCCTTTCATGCAACACAATATTCCAATACTTTCACTAATTCAACTAAACCACTTTCGGATTTTGGATTTCGACAAAACTTTAGACTTTCTTAATTTAAATTACCAGTATTCCTATAATTCAACAGAATTCTGCTCTTTCTAAAACCAATTTAATTCAATTCGATGCAAAGCATGAAGCTCCAATCAAACCTAATCTATACCAGGAAAAATCCATGATCATAAATAAGTTCAAAAAGTACAAAATTCAACAAATTTAAAGACTTAAAAATTGAAACAAAGCAATCAATACTAATACTACAAAACCAACCGTCAAAACATCTAAACCAAACAATTCAACGACAATTGAGCGAAATTAAAAATGAAAACGGAAAGATGGAACACGAACCTGAGCGTCTCATGTTGTTCACCCGAAATGAACCGGATAGATTACAATCAAGGAGCACGCGAGCGCGGAAACCTCGTCAACCTCTCTGTCGTAGAAGGGGGGGGGGGGAGGGGGGGGGGGGGGTGGGTGGAGAGGGAAGGTGGGAGAGAGAGAGTTGTTGAATTGGGAGGCTGAGGCTCTGATTATTTTATTTCTGTAAGTATCTTACTTTGGTGGTTTCCAAGTCGGATGGTGAGCGTTTACTATTTTGGTGGGCGTCGTACGGTAGAAGGGAAAGTTAAAAAAAGCAAAGTACAGATGGAGGTGGATTGTATGTGTTTACATTTCTATACTCTTCCCATACCTTTCTGTTTGTATAGTTACTATTAAACCACGTCAACATTTTATACTCCTATTACTTTTTGTTTTATTATTTCTATAAAAAATTAATATAAAATGTTGATGTGACTTAACCGTGATCACACATCACAGGAGGGTATGCGGAGAGTATGGAAATGGGAGGGCAAACAATCCACCTCCCGTACAGATTGGTCTGGGTCGCTGTCGTTGTCGCTGCAGAGTTTCAACTTTTATAGTTGTTTGAAGGAGTTAAAGTTACTTGTGTTATGTTAGGCCATCTCCAACCAGACGGCTTGTTTTAGCATCCAATAAATTAATATTTTAACGAACAATGTAGGACTATATTTCTTACCATCTACAACCGAGGGGACGAAAGGATTGTAGGGCCAAACATAATTTATTATTTAAATTAAAAAACTACAACTTAAATTTAAAAAATACAACTAAAATTTAAAAACTACAATAACTTAACTTTAAAGTCTATAATCATCATCATCTTCGTTATTTTCCATTATAGGAGTATAGTCGGAGGTAAACAATTGCCGCCGGGCCATAATTTCCTACTTTTTCCTATCAAAATAGGCCTTACTTATTGGAGTGTAATCCGAAGTGTTCCTTAGCATATTCTTATCGTCCATCTCTTCTTGTATTTGTTTAGCCTGTTCTTCATGCCTACAGTTCCTTTCTTTCGTAGCAATGACATTTTGCCCCGCCATGAATCGCAAAGAGGCTGTCATTTCTTGTTGAAAGGCAATATCATCCTTTGCCTTGCCCTTTTCCTTCAATTTTCAGGCTTTGTTTCGTCCCATAGCCCTAGGTATGGAACCTTCACCTGAAGACGGATTTTCTACCCTTGTTTCTTGAATGGTAGGAGATCCATCTTCATCCCCATCTATAGCTGTGGATGCATTTCCAAACATCGGCGTAGGACCTACTCTATGTTGAGTTGGATCTTCAAATAACACCCATCCTTTACAAATTTCTTAACAACCGTGATGCTAAAAAGGTTTCGAGTTGCCCTCCATATACAATTCCCCCGCTTGGCGTACCAAGAAAATATAATTACAGAAATTAAAGGAAATTAATTTATGAAATTAAATGTAATATAATTAAATATTTAAAATAAATTGTGAACACACTTATTTTGTCGTAGTAATTGGCGTCGCTTTCATGTCTACTTGCGACAGTTAACAGTGCTTGATGTCATTTATTCAAACTTGGATGAAGATGTTTCTTCCATCTTGAAGAACAACTCTCGTGGTTTCGGGTATTCAGTGTAGTGGTGCCTTCATAGAACTCATAGTATTTTTTGGACACACGAATCCAAAAACCTTCATTTGTTTGAGAAGTTCCCCTCACACTATCTTCCGAGACCTATCTATAAGCCCTACAAAGAGCTTTATCTTCTTTTCGGGTCCAAGCCCTACCTTTTATTGCAGGAATTGAAATAGAATGAAGTGAGATAGTATGGAATGTGATGTGAAAATTAACTTGACACACAAATTAAACCCTATTTGTGACACTTGTAGTATATATGCAAGTAGGGATCGTTCTAACCGGGGATTAACTAGGGATGCTAATCTACTCTAAACTGACTTAAAAACACAAAATTAACCTTTAAAACACTTACCTAGACCTATATGACTCAAAACAACTTAAAAAGACTCAAAACAGCCCAAAACACTTAAATAGACTCAAACTAGACTCTAAAGGGTGATTTGGACGAAATTTAACTAACTTAGACTCAAAACACTAATTTGGACAGATTCAAACACTTTTCTAACTAATCTAACACACTTAATAAAATGGGGAATTGATTTGGACAAAATTAATTAAAATGGGCAGATTGTAAACTAAACAGATTAGGCACTAAATTAAGTGAATTGAATGGGAAAAAGACTAGTTAGAGGGTCCTTCTCCACACATGCACATATGTTACACAAATTGATTTTCAGATTTTATCCCTTTAAACCATGAATGACAATGCCCCAAATTAATTGTGAAAATCACAAATTAACTTTCAGATTTTCCTAGTTTCATTGAATTGGATGGAATACGCATCGACAATCAAATTATTCTTATCAAATTCCCTACATGAATTGCATAATAGAGATAAAATCAAAGATCATTAAGCTTTTTGAAAACCCTAAGTATTGACTAGGCATTCGTAACTATGAATTGCATGATACTCTTGCCTAGAATTTACTTAATACAATCATGACTAGTGATTTCCACTACTTATGAATATAAGGTCATAACGATTAGGTGAAATTCCCTTATATCCTAGCATCAAATTCATGTATGAAAACTAAGTATGCATCCTTAATCAACACACAAGAACAAGTTCTCAATAAATCAATTAAGTAAATCACATCCACAATTCAAGAAACAAAATTTGGAGGAAATCAATTCATATAAAACATATGCCCATGGCTTGAATTCACCTCTAACTAAGAAAAACTTAGTTACACATGTTCATAACAATTGAAAAGCAAATTAAAATAAACATGGAAACGAAACAAGGGAAGAAAGAACTCTGAAAGTCTCCAATGGGTGCAGATTTCTTGCGGCACAAGATGGTCTTTCTCCTATGGAAGCCACGTCACTCCTTCTTCTCCCTAGGACTTGCGACACAAAGTGTATTTTCTGAACGGATGCTGAATCATGTGAATGGATGAATGAATTGAGGGATGAATGGCTGCCTAGGGTGTCTAAGGGGGTGCGGCACAATAATAGGCATATATATATATATAGCATGGCTGAAACCCTAGCAATCAGATTTAGGGTTAAACCTAGTTGATACAAGTGTTTAGGGCCCCTAAGTTACGGCAAGGGTTTTGGGAATTAAGTCCTAGCCCAATTAATCTCAGATATGGACTTATACAATCCAAATCCAAAAGAAAAAGGGCCAAATAAAATCAGAATCCAATCAGAAAAAGGTTTAAGAATTTTCGTTCAAAATTGGGCCTTCCAGAAACTAAGTGTTTTATGGCTGATTTTGGGTGTTCTAGAAGGCATAAAAGGGGGAGAGGTGTGGCACCCTTTTAGGGTCAGATAGGGCTTCTAGAAAGTAGGTTTTTAGGTCCACTTGCAGGTAGGATTAAGTTGAAACAAGATTAGGTTAGGATAAGATAGGATAAGATTTGGATAAGATAAGGTTTTGGATAATGTTTCCTCTTTTCTTGCACTTTCCTTATCTTCTTTGTCATGAACTTTCCTTTTCTGATTTGTAGCATGTTTCTAACCTCTGTTGACTCCAAATTCGTCCATCCACCTTGCTCCATATACAAGTTATCCATAATAAGCCCAAAACTGCTCTAAAAGGCTCAAAATTGCCTTTTCTTGCCAACTTTGTCATTAGGACCTACAAACAAACGAAAATAGCTTAAAACACTATAATAAGTAGTAATTAGCTCACTAAATGTAAGGAAATAACATAACTAAGTAGTATAAATATGCTCCTATCAAAATGGTGAAAATTATGTGAGAAATTGTATAAGAATGGCTTAAGTATTTATAGGAAAAAAAGGAAATTTTTTTTTTAAATTTTAAAAAAATTTGGCCGAAAAAAAAAATCAAATCGATAACTGACATCAGCTACCATTAGATTCAAAATTTTGGCCAACCCCGGGCTGACTGGCTGGTTGAGTTGGGCCAGCAGGTTGTCTATTTTCTCCTTTTTTGGTTAGGTGGGGCCCACGAGCCCTTTAGCTTGGCCCTCGGTTGGACATGGTTTTTGTGTCATTTCGGGCTATTTTCGGCCCTTTGGCCAAATCGGTTGGAGATGGCCTTAGATTCCTCATTGCAACAAGAGGCTGCGATCTAGGGATTGACAATTTAACATATTCCAGTGTTTAAAATAGCCGTATCGATAGAAATATTTATAGGTAAACTTATGAAAATATTGATGGATATATCGAATCTTGATAATAATATCGGTTGTTTTCCATGAAAATGATGAAAATTTTAAATCAAACTTCAAGGATTATTCAACATTAGTTTGGATGAAATATAAGAGTTTCTTCGATATTTAATCGATGTATCGACCATATATGTTGATTTTAGCCTAAACTTAAGAATTTCTCCAAATATGAGGTGAAGTTTAGACTTCACCCCTCATTTCCATATCTTTTTATGATTTTTGGATATTTTCATGGAACTGTCGACTTTATCGAAAAAAATTTAAACACTGAACATGTCAAACACAATCTCTACATGTAATCGACCCAAATAGTTTGGTTTTAAGTATTAATATTAAATTCAGATATTTTACAGTTATGGATAATCATCGGATAAATTGTCTAATTTTGATTTAGTTATGGTTATTGGGTAACCATCTCGAAAATGAATGCGAAACTACCCCATTTTCATTTCTTAATAAAAAAAAATATCAATAACCATGCATTATTAATTTATTATATAGTAATTATTAGCGTTGTGAGTATATCGATATTTTTATACTAGAGGGAGAGGGAGTTCGGTTAAGCCACACAATGGGCAGCCAAATTTGGTATCGAATTCGCCATCCACAAGATTCAAACCTAAGACCTCTCACTTCTAAGCAAAGGAATACCACTAGACCGTAGTACTGAATGATAGTAATTATTAGCATTATCTTATTTACAGTATGAATTATATGCTTATTAGTTATAAATAATAATCATTATGTGAGTATTCAATATATAATATCACAATAGTTAATATAATCGTTTACCCATGAAAATTAAATGGATGGTTACTGATATTACTTGCGGTTATAAATAGGTATCCAGTTACCTATTTATTTAAATTTTTTTAATAAACGATATTATACTCTAACTGTGACATCCCGTCCCGAAAATATCGAAAACTCACGTGTGAAATGACTACTTTGCCCCTAGTTAGTTTCTTTTACGTTTATTGGTTGTTTTGTGTGGTGTTGGCATGTGTTGGGCCACACACTCACACTGTCACTCTCCCTAACCCTCTGTCCCTTTCCCTGTCTCTCTCTCGAGCTCCCTTTCTTCCCATTTCCTTTGAAAACGTACGGACATTCACCAAAACCCAGCAAACACCCACAAATCGAAGGAACTAAGACCCCATTCGTGATCGTGAGGCTCGTGGGAGTCCAGTCGTACCATTTTCAGGTAAGGTTATCACCGTTTTCACGTCGATTTCCCGAAGTCAGTTTTGGGGTACTATTCATGCAAACGTAAATCCTCACGTTTTAGGGAAAATGAAGCTTGTAGGTGGCTTGGTGGAGTCCCCAGGAGTCTCGGAGTACTTCGTTTGAAGCAGTTGGACGTCGGAATCGCCGTATTCGAAGTTGGCCGGAATTGGAGTGTGGTGACAGGTAAGATCTCGTAGTTTTTTACTCTTAAAAGTTGTATGGTTGTGTTCTCCTAGTCGTAGGCTTCGTTTTGGTGCAAAAATCACGAAAATTGGTTGAAAAACAAGAGAGAAATCGAAGTTTGCAGGTTTCGCGATTTTCCGGCGCCGGCAACGACACCGGAGGTTCGTCGGGGAAGGAGACGGAATATTCCGTCAAGTCTGACGGAATATTCCTGACGCAGTTGACGAAATCCGTTAGAACTAACGGAATATTCCTTACGGCGTCAGTTGACGCCGTCAGCGTGCCAGGCACGTGCCTGCGCGTGGCCGGCGCGTAGGGGCGCGTGCGGCGGTGGAAAAATTTTCTAAAAATTTGGGTGTGATCCTGAGGTTGTGTAGAGCACGTTGGTATATTCATTTGTCTAATTTGAGCAATGTATGAGAAGTTATTACGAGAAGTTGGTTATGTGCTTTAAAATTAACGTTTTTATAGTTGTTTCGCATATAGGTGATACGTATCCCGAGGACGAGCGTGGTCACTCGAGGCAGGGGGGCTACGACCCTTCCACATACCAGTGAGTGGGCTTTTGGTTTTCCGTATATACCTATATACTATATTTTTCCCAGAAATTGATTAAATGGTTATCAGTTATATGCCATGCATTACATTATCGTTATTCATGCATCGTTGGTTACGTTAGTAGTTGCATATATATATACATATGCATATTGGGTGCTGTGGACGCACAGGTAAGTGCCAGGTAAGTGTTATCCATATTTACATTCAGTAGTGGTTTGAGATACTTAGAGAGCTCATAATCTGCACCCCCGGTGTTAGTGCTCCCGCCCAGAGTAGGGCACAGTCCTTCACGTGATGTTCACCTCCCGCACCACACGCTCAGCTTGGATCCAAGTTAGGTGCACAGTCCTGTCGTACAAACCACTTTAGATGGTTTTGACTCGTAGGTGACCCGCGATTATTCGCACAGCCTTCACGTGATCGTAGCACTAGAGCGTATATATGTATTACACCCAGGCCTGTCGTACAGACCACTTTAGGTGGTTCCGACTTGTGGGCAGGTTTAGTTATTGAGTTTGAGATTTGAGCTCTATATGCAGCTGTATAGGTCACGTTAGGTGACTCCGGCTGCCAGATTATATGTTACTGATATGATTTATACCTGAGCACTTGCATTTCATTATGAGATTTTGACATGGCATATTCTTGAGCATGATTAGCATATCTCTACATACGTACATATGTTATTTTCTGGGAGGTATACAGGTTTTACGACGAGGGGTTAAAATGTATTTTTCTAAATGGTTTTTGAAAAGCTTTGTTTTTGCCCACTCACGCTTTTGTTTTGCGCCCCTCCAGGTTCTAATTGCTTAGCAGATTCGGTGGTTTCCCAGAGGGTTTTCCCGGCATTTCTGACAGACGCTCACCAGCGTAGGGTCACCTTCAGGTGTACTATTGTCGAATTATTTTTCTTTTGGACTGCTGTAGACTTAATGCTCTGAACTTAGCGTCTCACTTACGCTAGCACTTGTTTTAGTACTTTGTATGCTAGTTTTTAATTATTCGTACTTTTTATATTACTATTTTATTAGCTTCCGCACGTGCACATGGTTACGTCACCTCCGTGTGACGGCCAGCACGCCCTGATCTCGGTCGAGGTGTGTCAGTTTGGTATCAGAGCCTAGGTTTGGCAGTCCTGTGCTTTGGTGTGAGTATTCTAATGGTTTTGGTGTCTTCTGTCAGAATTATGCCGCCTCGTCGGGAACCACGTCGCTCTGATGAGTCTAGTTTCCCCGATATTGCTCAGTTGGGGGAAGCTATTGCTACCGCCATTCAGTCGGCGATCCGCCCTTCCCAGAGGACTCATCTGGAGACTATGTACAATTTGAAATTGGATAAGTTTGAAGGTAATGAGGGTCACAAGGGCGCAGAGCGATGGTTAGAGCACATAGAGAAGACTTTCCGTGTGTTGCACAATCAGGGGAACCTTTCTGTTGAGAGGTGGGTCGAGACAACCTCATGGTTTCTAGGTACGGAGTCTGCAGCCTGGTGGGAGCAGGAGCTTCGCCGTTTGACTCCAGTTGAGAGGACTGATTGGAACGTTTTCAAAGAGTTGTTCAAGAGGAGGTTTGTTGATGCGAGAATTATACGCACACAAATTAAACCCTCTTTTTGACAATTGTAGTAAGTATGTAAGTAGGGATCGTTCTAGACCGGGGATTAGGAGGGATTGTTAATCACTTGGATTTGACTCAAAAACGCTAAAAACACAATCTAAAACACTATACTAGACTCAAAGAATGCAAAACTAAACTTTAAAACACTAAGACAAACCAAAGACTCAAAATGCTTTAAAGCATAAACTAAATTGATTTCTAACTAAATTGAACAATAAGGTAAAGGGGGATTTAGGTTTTGATTAAACTAAATGACAGATTGTAAATTAAAGCATAAGGAAATGAAGTAAACACAAAATGAATGAATCAACAGCTAATAAAAAGAGATAGCACAAATGGAGATGAAGCTAGAGATTCGATTTCACCATTGCTAAGCCAAGTCCATGCTTGTTAAGTCAGATTATACTCATCCCTCTACTTATTTCTTGGGTTTGTTTCACTTAGATATGATCAGCCATATGATGTGTGGATTTGATCAAATGTCTCTAATCATGAGCCTAATTGTGATGTGCAACTTTGGTTCCTAATCAAGACTATGTAGTGCACAAGAAACTTTCACAAAACCAAAGGGAACACTCGGCAGGATGTTTGCAAAACATTCCCTTCATTCATTCACATATCTACCAAGATTATGCATGATGTGTGCTTTAATCTTGGCTAAACAACCTGTGGTTAATTCAAATGATGATCAAGCATTAAAATCAACACACTAAGTCACAATTAAATCGGAGAATGAAACAAGAAATAGATAGATTAAATGAGAATTCCGAATTAACTACATGGCAATCTTGCAAGGCTACATCGAATCCCTAGAGAGAGATTAGTTACACTTCATGTTTACAAAAGGTTTGACATAAAAATATATAACATAAGTGAACATAGGATTAAGAAGAAAGAACCCTTGAAGCAAAACTGATGTCGAAATCCTTTAAGAAATGGGAGAGTGTATCTAATGGAATGAAGCCGAGAGGAAGTTCCTCATGGTACAAAACAAAGAGAATCAAAGAAACACCTAAACATTCCAACAACTCAAACTTGAATTGTATGAACGTTTAGGCCCTCTTATCTTCCTCTTCGTCGTAGCACAAGTGATGCGTGATTTATACGCACACAAATTAAACCCTCTTTTCGTCAAATTGTAGTATAAGTATAAGTAGGGATCGTTCTGGACCGGGGATTAGGAGGGATTGTTAATCACTTGGATTTGACTCAAAAACATAAAAACAAAGTTAAAAACGTTCACAAAGACTCAAAGGACTCAAAACAAGTTCAAAAGACTCAAAACTGCCTAAAAACACTAACTAGGCAGTTTCTGACCTTAAACCCAATGTTGGACGAATTTAAGATTATGGCTTGATTCAAACGTAAAATAACAATATAAAACACTATACTAGACTCAAAGAATGCAAAACTAAACTTTAAAACACTAAAACAAACCAAAAGACTCAAAACAACACAAACACACTCAAATCTGCCTAAAAACCACTTTCTGGGCAGATTTGAGCACAAACACAAATTTGGACGAATTTGTGTAACAAAATGACTCAAAACTCTTATAAACACAAACTAAGACACTTTCTAACTAAATTAGACAATAAAGTAAAGGGGGATTGAGTTTTGACGAAATTAAAACTAATGCACAGATTCTAATTAAAACAGAATGTAAATATGAAAATGATAAAATGGAATGAATGGATGATAGAATAGCTAAGGGGTTCATCTCCACACATGTTACACTTGCATAATAAAATGATTTCCAATTGCATTTCAATAAACCATGAATTCTCAACGCTCCAAGTTAATTAGGTCCGCTTAAATTAACTTTCAAATCTTCCTAACGTTATTGAATTGGATGATTGCATACGACAACCCAAAACATTCCCCACAAGTCCCCTACATGATTGCATAATAGAGATACAAGCAAGAATCATTACGCTCTATGAAAATTATAAGTGTTGACGAGGCATTCGTTACTATGGAATACGCATGAAACTTATGCCAAGAATTCGTTTAACGCGATTGTTTATAAGCAACCTCCACTACTTGTGAATATAAGTTCGTAACTATTAGGTGAAACTCACTTATATTCTAGCGTCATATTCATGCATGAAAATTAAGTGTGCACTCTCAATAAACATACATAAATAAGTTATCAATCAAACAGTTAAACGAATTGAATCCACAACTTATGAAACGCAATTAGAAGTAATCAAATCAAAATGCAAGCATAAACATATATTTCGAATTCCCCCCTAGCCAAAGGGGGTTTAGTTGAATTTAAACATTGGAATCAAAGAAACACCTAAACATTCCAACAACTCAAACTTGAATTGTATGAACGTTTAGGCCCTCTTCTCTTCCATTCCTCATTCGTACAAAACAAAGAGTATTGAAATTAAACATTGAAATCAAAGAAACACCTAAACATTCCAACAACTCAAACTTGAATTGTATGAACGTTTAGGCCCTCTTATCTTCCTCTTCGTTGTAGCACAAGGTCTAAGGATAGTTTGATGGTGTGAATGGTTTGGGGAGTGGTTGGAGTGGCTGCAATGGAGGAGAAAAGTGTTTTGGTGGCTGCTGCAAGGGTGTGGAGAGGTTTTGACGAATTTCTGGAATATGGAAGAGTGAATGAGAATGAATGAGTATGAATGCTTATTTATAGGTGAAATGGGGGGAACATGACAGCTAGGAGGGAATGTGGCTGCATGTTTGAATGATTAAAGGATGCATGTGGGTTGGAATTGCATGTGCAATGAATATGTGGCTGCATGTGCAAGGGGACAATCTGAAAATGCATGTGAAAGCATGTGTTGGCTGCAATGATGAAATGGATGGGAGTGCATGTGGCTTAATTAATTAAAGGGAGTGCATGTGCAATGTTTTAAAGGATGGAATGCATGTGAATATGATGGAAATCTGATATGGTGATGGGAGATGCATGTGGCTGATTTATGCATGTGAATGCATGTGGCTGCAATGGATTAGGAATCCTTCAATTTCGTCCATTCCTTTTGCTCCAAACATAAGCTATCCATTCCAAGTCCAATTTTGCTCCAAAATGCATCTTTTTGCTTCCTTAGCCATATGAACCTAAAAACACACGAAAATGGCTTAAACGACTAAAACAACTATGAATTAACAATATAAATGCACGAAAACAAGCTAAGTAAGTCGCCTAAATATGCTTCTATTAACAAGGTCTAAGGGATGTTGTTGGTGTGTTGAATGGATTGGGGAATTATGGAAATGGATGAGGAGTGGTGTTTGGATTATAAGGGAATGGTAGCTCAAGGCAATGAGGGAAGATTGGATGTGTTTGTGATGTGTTGTGTATGAAAATGAGATGTGATTTTTGTGTATGAATGCATGGGTTTTTATAGGGGGAATGAGAGAATATGTGGGTGATTGTTTAAGAGTGAATGTGGTTGTTATGATTGAGAGTGCATGTGGATGAAATGATGAAGTAGGAAGGTGGAAATGCATGTGTATGAAATGATGAAGTAGGAAGGTGGAAATGCATGTGTTGAATTGGTGGTGCAATGATGAAAGAGTAAGTGCATGTGTGTGTGAATGGTGGTGCAATGATGAAAGAGTAAGTGCATGTGTGTGTGAATGGTGTTTCTTGATGGTTTTGGGGTTGTGATGCATGTGAATGCATGTGGCTAAGGGTTGTTGATTGGGCTAGAGGTTTTGCATGGCTCAAAGGATTGTTTGATTGGGCTAGGCCCTTTGTTTTATGTCCAAAGTGCATACAAGGCTTTCAAATTCGTCCAACACTTTGGCTCCAAGCATATGCTATCCATTCCAAGCCCAATTTTGCTCCAAAATGCTCCAAAATGCATCTTTTTGCTTCCTTAGCTATATGAACCTAAAAACACACGAAAATGGCTTAAACTACTAAAACAATTATGAATTAACAACATAGATGCACGAAAACAAGCTAAGTAAGTCGCCTAAATATGCTCCTATCATTTGTGCCCCCTGAGTACATTGATCGTAAGAAGTAGGAGTTCACCGAGCTGAGACAGCGGAAGATGACGGCTAATGAGTACTATCGCAGGTTTACTGATTTGTCTCGTTACCATCCTGACGTCGCTGGTAATCCGGCGGAGATGCTTCGTCGTTTCCGCCTAGGTACTAAGAAGAAGTGGCGTTCGATGGCGACTACTACCCACTGTGAGACCTACCAGGATTTCTACGAGATATTGTTGAGGATTGAGGATTCTGAGAACATGTCGAGCGAGAGTGAGGAAGAAGAAAAAGATGGCAATCAGAAGAAAGATGACAAGGGTAAAGGTTAAGTGTCGCTCGGGCCTCGTAGGACTTAGAACTTCAAGAGGGGTGGTGCTAGTTCGAGTTCTTCTAGTGGTGGCTTCAGTGACACTGGACAGGGATGAGGAGGTAGATTTTCTGGTGGTGCTCGAGGCCAGAGACAGGGTGATGGTGGTCGAGGCAGAGCTCCAGTTTGCCGCAGATGTAACAACCGGCATTTCGGCGAGTGCAGGCGTGGCAGCAGTGGTTGCTTCAAGTGTGGGCAGATGGGACATAGGGCTGCGAATTGTCCCCAGAGTCAGCAGCAGAAACCGCAGCAGACTTTCATGCCACCACCTGCACCGATCCAGCAGATCCAGGGTCCGAGTAGTTATGGCTAGGCAGGTCGAGGTGGTGCCTACCACTACCAGGGTGATGCTGTCCCTTATGCTCCGGGACAGTATCAGTATCCCCAGGATCCCTATTCTCAGGGTGGTTATCCTCAGTATTCTGGCGGCTATATGCCGTATCCTCCAGCTTCAGCCGGCGGTTCTCAGTGGTACCAGGGAGGACAGTATCAGCAGGGAGAGATTGCCACTAGTAGTGCAGGGTCTTCGAGGCAGTCGGGTCAGCCCAATCAGGGGCGTGGTACTCAGGGACGCGGTGGTCAGGCGAGTAGAGGTCGCGGCGGACGACAGCAGGGCCAGGGGCGTATTCACAATATTTCTCTGCAAGATGCTCAGAACAACCCGGACTTGATTATGGGTACGTTAAACATTCTTGGTTATTTTGCTAGAGTCTTAATTGATTGCGGAGCTACACATTCTGTGATTTCTCATACATTTGCTCAAGTGACGCAACCTCGCCCCATACCTCTAGGGTACGATTTAGAGTTCGCTATGCCTAGAGGAGAGAGATGTATTGTAGATCGTGTGTACCCAGGATGTCCAGTGATAGTTGAGGGTGTTGTTTTGCCAGCCGATCTTATCCCGTTAGATATTGTTGACTTTGATGTGATTCTGGGCACTGATTGGTTGCATTTCTATCGTGCCAATATTGATTGTTACGGGAAAATAGTTACATTTCATCGTCCTGGACTACCTGTGGTTACTTTTGTGGGTGAGCAGAGTGGGGTGAGACATGGCGTTATTTCGGCTTTGCGAGCGAAAAAGTTGTTGTCTAAAGGTTGCCAGGGGTACCTAGCTCATGTGGTGTTAGATGAGGCCGTTCCTAGCAGAGTTGAGGATGTGAGAGTGGTCAGGCACTTTCCCGATGTTTTCCCCGAGGATTTACCTGGTTTACCCCCAGATCGAGACGTGGAGTTCACTATTGAGTTGCTTCCAGGTACTAATCCTATTTCTTTGACTCCTTATCGTATGGCTCCCGCGGAGTTAAGGGAATTGAAAGTTCAGTTGCAGGAGTTAGTGGATAAGGGGTTCATTCAACCTAGTACTTCACCTTGGGGCGCTCCAGTATTGTTTGTGAGGAAGAAAGACGGAACTTTGAGGCTGTGTATTGACTACAGGCAATTGAATCGGGTGACGATTAAAAACCGTTATCCATTGCCTCGTATTGATGATTTGTTTGATCAGCTTAGAGGTGCTTGTGTATTCTCCAAGATTGACTTGAGGTCTGGGTACTATCAGCTGAAGATTAGTAGGGATGACGTTCCTAAGACGGCGTTCAGGACTCGTTATGGTCATTACGAGTTTCTGGTTATGCCATTTGGGTTGACGAATGCACCAGCTGCTTTTATGGATTTAATGAACCGGGTGTTCCAGCCATATTTGGATAGATTTGTTATTGTTTTCATCGACGATATTCTAGTGTATTCTAAGTCCAAAGCGGAGCATGTTCGACATCTTACTTTGGTGTTGAAGAGGCTGAGGGAACACCAATTGTATGCTAAGTTTAGCAAGTGCCAGTTTTGGTTAGATCAAGTTGCCTTTTTGGGGCACATCATTTCAGCTCAGGGTATTTTGGTGGACCCTTAGAAGGTCGCAGCTGTGGAGAGTTGGGAGCAACCGCGAACTGTCACTAAGGTGAGAAGTTTCCTTGGTTTGGCGGGGTATTATCGGCGTTTTGTCAAGGATTTCTCCGTAATTGCTTTACCACTGACGAGGTTAACGAGAAAGAACGTTAAATTTGAGTGGGATGATAAGTGTGAGCAGAGTTTCCAGCAGTTGAAGCATTGTCTCACTCATGCACCGGTTTTGGCACTCCCAGACGATAGTGGTAATTTCGAGGTTTATAGCGATGCTTCCTTGAATGGTCTGGGATGTGTGTTGATGCAGCATGGTAGGGTGATTGCTTATGCTTCACAGTAGTTGAAACCTCATGAGTTGAATTACCCTACACATGATTTGGAGTTGGCCGCTATCATCTTTGCGTTGAAGTTGTGGAGACACTATCTTTATGGGGAGAAATGTAGGATCTTTACAGATCATAAGAGTCTTCAGTACCTTTTTACTCAGAAGGAACTTAATCTTCATCAACGGAGGTGGATGGAGTTGCTCAGCGATTACGACTGCACGATTGATTATCACCCTGGTCGTGCAAACGTAGTGGCCGATGCACTTAGCAGGAAGTCTCAGGGCCGTATCAATGCGTTGTACGCTAGTTGTATTCCTTTTTTGGCGGACTTGCGTGCTACGGGAGTGAGGTTAGAAGCAGAAGATCGAGAAGTGGCGTTACTTGTTAATTTTCAAGTTAGGCCAATTTTAGTTGATCGGGTGCTTGAAGCTCAGGTAGCTGATAGGGAGACTCAAGAACTAATTCAAGCTCGAGATCAAGGAAGGAGGAGAGACCTCAGAGTTCGTGATTCGGATGGCATGTTGATGCAAGAGGGTAGAATGTTCGTGCTTAATAATGTAGTTTTGAAGAAAGAAATTCTCGATGAAGCACATATCTCAGCTTACGCCTTGCATCCAGGAGCTACTAAAATGTATCATACCATTCGACCATTTTATTATTGGCCGGGTATAAAGAGGGAGATAGCTGAGTATATGAGCAGGTGTGCTGTTTGTCAGCAGGTTAAAGCGGAAAGGAAGAAGCCGTTTGGGTTGTTGCAGCCGCTTCCCGTTCCAGAGTGGAAATGGTAAAATATCACTATGGATTTTGTGTACAAGCTACCGCGTACACATAATGGCTTTGACGGCATTTGGGTGATCGTTGATCGGCTCACTAAGTCGGCACATTTTATTCCAGTGAGAGAGAAGTATTCTTTGGGCCGCTTAGCGGAGTTGTTTATCTCGAAGATTGTGAAGTATCATGGTGTCCCTGTGAGTATTGTCTCAGATCGTGATCCACGATTTACATCGAAGTTTTGGGTGGCTTTTCAGGAAGCTTTGGGCACGAGACTACTTTACAGTACGGCGTATCATCCACAGACGGACGGACAATCAGAGAGAACTATTCAGACTTTGGAGGATATGTTGCGGGCTTCGGTGTTGCAGTTTGGTGATGCTTGGCACCAGCGGTTGGATTTGATGGAATTTGCCTACAACAACAGCTTTCATTCGAGTATCGGGATGGCGCCATTTGAGGCATTGTATGGTAGATCTTGTCGCACACCGTTGTGTTGGTCAGAGGTTGGAGAAAGAGTTTTAGTGGGTCCGGAGATTGTTGAGGAGACTACTCAGAATGTTCAGGTAATTAAGTCTAACCTGAAAGCAGCCCAGGACAGGCAGAAGAGTTTAGCAGATCGGCATGCTACAGACAGAGTGTATGAGGTTGGCGATTGGGTATTCCTGAAGCTTTCACCGTGGAGAGGAGTTGTGCGGTTTGGAAAGAAGGGTAAGTTGAGTCCCAGGTACATTGGACCATACATGGTCACAGAGCGAGTTGGTGAGGTAGCTTACAGGTTGGAGTTGCCTCCGGAGTTGGCTAGAGTGCATAACGTTTTTCACGTGTCTATGCTCCGACATTATGTTGCTGATCCGTCTCACGTGATACCTCCTCAACCGTTAGAGATTAATCCAGATTTGACGTATGACGAGGAACCGGTGACGATCATTGATTGGAAGGAAAAAGTTCTGAGGAACAAGACGGTGAACTTAGTGAAAGTTTTGTGGAGGAATCATTCAGTCGAGGAAGCTACGTGGGAAACAGAAGATCGGATGAGGGATTTGTACCCTCGGTTGTTCTTTGACCACTAGGGGACATCATTTGGTTGTTTTGAATTTCGGGACGAAATTCTAATAAGGTGGGTAGGTTGTGACATCCCGTCCCGAAAATATCGAAAACTCACGTGTGAAATGACTACTTTGCCCCTAGTTAGTTTCTTTTACGTTTATTGGTTGTTTTGTGTGGTGTTGGCATGTGTTGGGCCACACACTCACACTGTCACTCTCCCTAACCCTCTGTCCCTTTCCCTGTCTCTCTCCCGAGCTCCCTTTCTTCCCATTTCCTTTGAAAACGTACGGACATTCACCAAAACCCAGCAAACACCCACAGATTGAGGGAACTAAGACCCCATTCATGATCGTGAGGCTCGTGGGAGTCCAGTCGTACCATTTTCAGGTAAGGTTATCACCGTTTTCACGTCGATTTCACGAAGTCAGTTTTGGGGTACTATTCATGCAAACATAAATCCTCACGTTTTAGGGAAAATGAAGCTTGGTGGCTTGGTGAAGTCCCCAGGAGTCTTGGAGTACTTCGTTTGAAGGAGTTGGACGTCGGAATCGCCGTATTCGAAGTTGGCCGGAATTGGAGTGTGGTGACAGGTAAGATCTCGTAGTTTTTGACTCTTAAAAGTTGTATGGTTGTGTTCTCCTAGTCGTAGGCTTCGTTTTGGTGCAAAAATCACGAAAATTGGTTGAAAAACGAGAGAGAAATCGAAGTTTGCAGGTTTCACGATTTTCCGGCGCCGGCAACGGCACCGGAGGTTCGCCGGGGAAGGAGACGGAATATTCCGTCAAGTCTGACGGAATATTCCTGATGTCGTTGACGGAATCCGTTAGAACTAACGGAATATTCCTTACGGCGTCAGTTGACGTCGTCAGCGTGCCAGGCACGTGCCTGCGCGTGGCCGGCGCGTGGGGGCGCGTGCGGCGGTGGAAAATTTTTCTAAAAATTTGGGTGTGATCCTGAGGTTGTGTAGAGCACGTTGGTATATTCATTTGTCCAATTTGAGCATTGTATGAGAAGTTATTACGAGAAGTTGGTTATGTGCTTTAAAATTAACGTTTTTATAGTTGTTTCGCATATAGGTGATACGTATCCCGAGGACGAGCGTGGTCACTCGAGGCAGGGGGGCTACGACCTTTCCACATACCAGTGAGTGGGCTTTTGGTTTTCCGTATATACCTATATACTATATTTTTCCCAGAAATTGATTAAATGGTTATCAGTTATATGCCATGCATTACATTATCGTTATTCATGCATCGTTGGTTACGTTAGTAGTTGCATATATATATACATATGCATATTGGGTGCTGTGGACGCACAGGTAAGTGCCAGGTAAGTGTTATCCATATTTACATTCAGTAGTGGTTTGAGATACTTAGAGAGCTCATAACCTGCACCCCCGGTGTTAGTGCTCCCGCCCAGAGTAGGGCACAGTCCTTCAAGTGATGTTCACCTCCCGCACCACACGCTCAGCTTGGATCCAAGATAGGTGCACAGTACTGTCGTACAGACCACTTTAGGTGGTTTTGACTCGTAGGTGACCCGCGATTATTCGCACAGCCTTCACGTGATCGTAGCACTAGAGCGTATATATGTATTACACCCAGGCCTGTCGTACAGACCACTTTAGGTGGTTCCGACTCGTGGGCAGGTTCAGTTATTGAGTTTGAGATTTGAGCTCTATATGCAGCCGTATAGGTCACGTTAGGTGACTCCGGCTGCCAGATTATATGTTACTGATATGATTTATACCTGAGCACTTGCATTTCATTATGAGATTTTGACATGGCATATTCTTGAGCATGATTAGCATATCTCTACATACGTACATATGTTATTTTCTGGGAGGTATACAGGTTTTACGGCGAGGGGTTAAAATGTATTTTTCTAAATGGTTTTCGAAAAGCTTTGTTTTTGCCCACTCACGCTTTTGTTTTGCGCCCCTCCAGGTTCTAGTTGCTTAGCAGATTCGGTGGTTTCCCAGAGGGTTTTCCCGGCATTTCTGACAGACGCTCACCAGCGTAGGGTCACCTTCGGGTGTACTATTGTCGAATTATTTTTCTTTTGGACTGCTGTAGACTTAATGCTCTGAACTTAGCGTCTCACTTACGCTAGCACTTGTTTTAGTACTTTGTATGCTAGTTTTTAATTATTAGTACTTTTTATATTACTATTTTATTAGCTTCCGCACGTGCACATGGTTACGTCACCTCCGTGTGACGGCCAGCACGCCCTGATCTCGGTCGGGGTGTGTCACCAACTCTAGGAGTAAAACTTAAATTTTAGACAACATGTCCTAACTTGACACATCCCGATCCGGATTGTCCACTAGAACTCCGAATTGAGATGTGCTGGCCGACACCTAGAAGGTGACAAAGCCATAAAGTATGGTGATGTGGAATATGTGAATAAATTTAAACCTAAAAGTGCCTAAACACGAGAGTGCTCTGTGAGCGGGATTGACACCATTTCACACGTGACGTCAGAGCAGAAGTAAAGTACAGTAGAGTGGATTGAAAATCATACCGTCGAAGGTAATCTTCAATACCAAGACTTGCCACGAATCCTCATCGATACAAAAACTCTGCTACTAGGACCTGGAGGGATAAAAACAAGAGTGAATGGACCTGAATATAAAGCTTGAATAAAGGCCTTTTAAACGATATAACCCCTTGCTGTAATACCTGTATAGGTTCCAGGAAATCATACTACATATAAGTATGAAATCAAATGTAAATCAATAGTAAATCCAAGAATATTCCAAATCACTACATATCGGCAACAACAATATAAATCAAGTGCTCATCAATCTATGGTAACCCACGAGTCAGAGTTGCCTAACGCAACCTGTACGACGCATAAATCAATCCATGATAACACCTGAGTCAGAGTTGCCTAATGCAACCTGTACGACTCATAGGCAACCTGTGCCTATCATTGCAACCTGTACGATAATGTCGGAGTTGCACAAAACACTAATATAGTCATGCCCTAACTCAATCATTTTAAATAATACTATAAACTCACCTAAACTTACCTGTTCATCCTGCGTTCACCTTAGCACTTCAAGGCATTCACAACAATTATATGTAGGTAATATGCATATGGTTATACCATAATGCAATCTAAAACTCAACCATATCATAGTATTTTAGAATATACAAATATATATATATATATATATATATATATGACATGGCATAAAATGCATATATCAATTTAAAAACGTTTTGTGGAACTATCAATGATATACATACGATAAAAGGAAAAGACCCACTCACCTGGAGTCCACGCTACAAATCCCTAGCACGCATACCAAGGCATCACGAACGATTGTCGCCTAAAACAATTATCAAATCATGTCTCAGAATTCTTATCAATAGAACATGTAACTTACATAGAACACATCCCCCAAGTACGTTCTAGAATGATGTGAGACCGATTGACCCAAAGTCAATCGTCGGTCAAAGATCGACAGTAGGGTCCACAACCGTACGTAACCCAATCCGGAAGATCCGCATCACGGATTTCCGATCCGTAACTTCCAAAGATCCACATTATATTTTTAAAGCATCAAACTAAAATTTCATTATGATCCAACGGTTGTATCTCGGCCAATTGCAAATCCAAGTGGCGGTTAACGTTTTATTTTATGAACTAACAAATCCAATTCGGGAAGATCCGTGCATCGGATTCCTGATCCGTAAGTTCCTATGATCCTCATATATTACGTACTATGACATATCAAAGTTTGTTGACGATTCAACGGTTGGATCGTCGATTCATAATTTTACCAAGTACATTTCGTAATGAATTTAGATTCAAACGATCAACCTACGTCATATGAATATCAAAACTGAATTCAAGAGATATAATTTAGCCTAAAAATAGCATCAATGACCCTCTACCACGCACCGCTGTGGGTGGCGGTCGGCTGTCCTGACTCACCAGAAAAATCAACTATTTCTAAAACTTATCAAACTTCATAGAAATAAAGATCTCAGTGAGTGGAGCAACTTTCATACTTGTGGCCAAGCCCAATTTTCCTAGGAAAAGCCTCAAATAGCCATGAACTTGCCGGAACCCTAGAATTTAGGTGTTCTTGATTCGATCAATCCGCAACACCGCCTCCCCTAAAACTGTTTGGGCTTTGTTCTTGACCTCTAGAGAAGTGTTTTGGTGGTGGTGATTGAAGGTAAGTATTTCAGAAATGGGTGGATCGCCGCCTAGTCACCCACGAAGCCGTGCGTCGGCCTTCACAAAATTGAAACTAAGACCCTCTATTTTGGGCTGAGATTGTGGATGAGAGGTCACATAAGTGATTTGCAGGTGATGGGTGGTGGTGATCAACGAGAAAAATGGCAGAAATTTGCCAGATTTGGAATCGGGTCGAAACTGGGTTGTGCACGGGTTGAAAGGGAAGGGTTCATGATCCCGTGCCTCTCACTCCTCTCTCATTTCTTCCTTTTTCTTCCTCCCATTGGTCCACTCACCTCCTCCTTCTCTAGTTCATCCGCCTCCCATCAGATGAGAGCTTTCTCCCCCGTGGCACATGCCCTCACTTCTGCTTGGTTACCCTTCCCCCATGGTGGGAAGTTTTTAAATAATTTATATCTAAACTTTAAATTACTAATTTCAAACATCCGTAACTATACCGATATAATCCGGACTCACAAACGGCTTTCGCCTATGCGCTCGTACTAACGAGTACTATTCAAATACGCTAAAAGAATAAGTCATACGTTTCTCTAGACAATGGTCAATGGAAGTTAAAGTCCTTACCTCTAGAGGCATTTTCGTCAATTCCCTCGATTAAAATAAATAAAAAAACCGTAATTTCAACGACGGATTGTCACAATCTACCCACCTTAAAAAAAAATTTCGTCCCCGAAATTTGAAATCATTTTCTAACCATAATGTATTCCAGAAGATAAGTGTATATTAACTTTGGGTTGAACCCAAACCATAAATAACTAATTAAATAAGTAAATACAAATACTAATGTAGAATGACCTTCTTGATTACTTGCTTAATAGCCCAATGAATGATGCGAGATTTATACGCACACAAATTAAACCCTCTTTTTGACAATTGTAGTATAAGTATAAGTAGGGATCGTTCTGGACCGGGGATTAGGAGGGATTGTTAATCACTTGGATTTGGCTTAAAAACGTAAAAACATAATATAAAACACTAAACTAGACTCAAAGAATGTAAAACTAAACTTTAAAACACTAAAACAAATCAAAAGACTCAAAATGCTTTTAAAAACACAAACTAAAATGCTATACTAAACTCGAAGAATTCAAAACTAAAAATAAGAAAGATTAAGACTAAGACTTTAAACGAAATATGGGGGGATTGATTTTGGACGAATTTAAACTAAAACGGATAGATTGTAAAGAAAACAAATTGTAAATATGAAATTGACGGAAATGAATGGATGGTATGGCTAGCTAAGGGGTTCTTCTCCACACATGTTACACTTGCATAATAAAAAGATTTCCAATTGCATTTCAATAAATTATGAAACTCATCACCCCGGGTTAATTAGGTCCGCTTAAATTAACCGTCAAGTTTTCCTTAAGTTAATGAATTGGATGATTGCATACGACAACCCAAAGCATTCCCCACAAGTTCCCTACATGAATTGCATAATAGAGATACAAGCAAGAATCATTAAGTTCTTTGAAAACTATAAGTGTTGACGAGGCATTCGTTACTATGGAATACGCATGAAACTTATGCCAAGAATTCGTTTAACGCGATTGTTTATAAGCAACCTCCACTACTTGTGAATATAAGTTCATAACGATTAGGTGAAACTCACTTATATTCTAGCGTCATATTCATGAATGAAAATTAAGCGTGCACTCTCAATAAACATACATAAATAGGTTATCAATCAAATAGTTAAACAAATTGAATTCACAACTTATGAAACGCAATTAGAAGTAATCAAATCAAAATGCAAGCATAAACATTTATTTCGAATTACCCCCTAGCTAAAGGGGGATTAGTTCTTCATAACATTGAAATCAAAGAAACACCTAAACATTCCAACAACTCAAACTTGAATTGTATGAACGTTTAGGCACTCTTCTCTTCCATTCCTCATACGTACAAAACAAAGAGAATTGAATTTAAACTTTGAAATCAAAGAAACACCTAAACATTCCAACAACTCAAACTTGAATTGTATGAACGTTTAGGCCCTCTTATCTTCCTCGTTGTTGTAGCACAAGGTCTAAGGTGAGGTTTGGGGGATTATGGAAATGGTAGAGGAGTGGTTTGGAGGGTTGGGAAGGGGTGGAAATTGAAAGATGGTTTTGGATTCTAAGGGGACTCACGGCAAAGAGAAGAATGGAAGTGTTTGAGGGGTGTTGTGTTGTGAATGAGATGGAGTGGGGAGTGAATGAATGACAAATGAATGAGAATGCAAGGGTATTTATAGGAGGAATGGAGGTGTATATGGCTGTTTGTTTAGGATGCAAGTGGCTAATTAATGATGGAAAAATAGCTAGGAAAACATGTGAAAGCTGGAATTGCATGTGAAGGTGTTGGAATGGTGTGTGAAGGCACGGCATAGGGATGAAATGAATGATTAAATGTGCATTGATGGAATGATGAAGAATAAAGGATGCATGTGGGTTGAAAATGGCTGAAACAAAGGGGGAATAATGATGAAGAAAAGCTGGAAATGTTAGGGAATGTGCATGGCATAGGAAAGTGAATGTAGATGGGTGCATGTGTTGGTGATTTGTTTGTTGGGAAAAACTTGTGAAAGCATGTGAATGTTGTTTGTGTGAAGTGTGTGTGAATGCATGTGGATTAAAGAGTGAATGATGGCTGAAATAATGATGGAAAACAGCTAGGAAAAGTATGGAATGCATGTGAAATGTAAAGGGAAAAACTGGAAATGGGAATGAAGGCCACGGCATGGGATGGAGAATTGATTATGGATGCATGTGTTGAATGATTTCTTGGTGAGGGATGTGGAGTGGTTGAATGTGGTGCAATGATAATGTTTTGTGGCTGAATTGGTGGTGGAATTATGATGGGAGTGCATATGATTAAAGAGTGGGAGTGCATGTGGGTGAATGTGAAGGGAATGCATGTGTTGATGACTAGGTTAGTGGGTGGAAATCTGAAAATGGCATAAGGGAATGGGAGCTCACGGTTTTGAGTTGTTTGTTTGTGTGAAGTGTGTGTGAATGCATGTGAAGATGCTAATAAATAATGCATGTAGGGTTAGGAAATAAAATCATAACTTAAAGGGAGATGATTAAAGGGTGTTGAAAGGTTTGAAATGCATGTGTTGAATTGGTGGTTGAATGATGAAAGAATAAGTGAATGATTATGATAAGTGTATAAGTGAATGATTATGATAAGTGTATGATATGTTAAGTGATAAATGAATGATATGTTAAGTGATAAATGAATGATATGTGGTGAGTGATAAGTGAATGGAAGTGATAAGTGATAAGTGAATGGAAGTGATAAGTGAATGGTTTGATAAGTGAATGATATGATAAGTGAATGCTTATAATAAGTGAATGATATGATAAATGAATGCTTTAAGTGTTAAAAATAGGGAACAAAGCCCTTCCTTGCATGGCAAGGAAGGGAGACACAAGGAAACACACGACAATGTCCTAAGGTTGCAAGGAATGTTGTTTTTGTGTTCTAAAATGCGTAGGAGTCTTCAATGATGCTTAAACATGAGGTCTTTTAGGATTTAACTTTCCTACTTCAAGTCTTTAATTTCGTCCATCCTCTTGGCTCCAAGCATATGATATCCATTCCAATCTCTAATTTGCTCCAAAAGGCTCCAAAAGGCATCCTTTTGCATACCTTGCCCTTAGAACCTGAAAACACACAAAAGAAGCATAAAGGACTAAAATAACTAGAGAAACATAACGTAAATGCACGAGAACAAGCCATTTA
Organism: Pyrus communis; assembly: GCF_963583255.1. NCBI lineage: Eukaryota > Viridiplantae > Streptophyta > Magnoliopsida > Rosales > Rosaceae > Pyrus > Pyrus communis. Next base: position 21,448,421 of record NC_084809.1, on the reverse strand, counting down.
AGTCGCATGAATATGCTCCTATCAATGAATAAGTTATTGGTATTACGGTTTGCAGCTCGTAATATCGACAACTCACTGTTGTCTCGATAAGCAAGTTACAATTCTCGAGGATTCAATATTACCATCATGGCCCCCATTGAGAAATACACATACATCGTCTGGTTAGCGCCTCGACCGCGCTCATCTACTACCCACTCAGGCAACATTGTCAATATCATAAAATTTTCTATATCACAATCTCAATCATTCAAAAACCTGTCCACAATACTCTTACGTAAAATCACATACTGGGCATAAAATATTTACACCATATCTTAAATGATACCATGCTCAAAACTAGAAATGTAATTGCAGTCATACATAACTCTAACAAAGGTAAGCGTCTATCAATCATGTATTGTACGTAAATCCGTATGTTGGCTCCAATGGTACCATAACTAAACCAATATTGTAACCGTAGTTACAAGCAACTAAAATAAAGATAATGATATGTTGCAACCATGCTAATTGTAGGACCAAGAAAATGCAACACATCCACAAAGGTCTAAGTAGCTCGTATAAGACAAATCGTTAGTCTGAGGGTGAAATGTGATGCTGAACAAAATCTAGTACTCATAACCTTCAAAAAGACTTCCCAAAGCTTGGAAGTGAACCGCGTAACACGGTGAAATATAAATACGTCAAGATGACAATCTATTCGGGTTTCTGTTTGCCTAAACTTGTATAGAAGTTTAGAAGCAGCTCTCTCATAATACCATTATCCTCCTAAAGCAACCAAGTAAAAACTGTGGTTGTCTAGGAAGTTGGGACTGTATATCCTCAAATGTCCTCTTAACTCTAACCAAGGGCGGGGTGAGCCTAGAATGAAGACTCTCTTCAACACATCAAATGGAGCCTCGATTTTTAATTCCTATCTTATCTCCACATTTGATCAAATCATAGACGAGGACATTTAGATTATGGTGTGCGGAGAAGTTAACAACAACCTATTTTTCTATCTTAGTTGGCTTCCATTTGAATGAAGCTACCACCAATTGAAACACCACATGAGTGTAACATTGGTCCAACATCATAATTATTGATTTTTCACATTCTGTACCCGTATAAAATACCTCATACCGATAGTATACAATGACATTTCCCAACTCCATTTATATACATGAAGTGATTATAACTATTCAATCGATTTCTTGATATCTTGCAAGTAACGTCAAAACAATACCTGTGAACATGATAGGAGCATATTTAGGCGACTTACTTAGCTTGTTTTCGTGCATTTATGTTGTTAGTTCATAGTTGTTTTAGTAGTTTAAGCCATTTTCGAGTGTTTTTAGGTTCCCATGGCTAATGAAGCAAAAAGATGCATTTTGGAGCAAAATTGGACTTGGAATGGATATCTTATGCTTGGAGCAAAAGGAATGGACGAAATTGAAGACCTAAAAGAGTTAGGATTCCTAATCACAAGAGGATTCCTAATCACAAGAGGATTCCTAATCAAATGAGGAATCCTAGTCAAAGAAGGTTTCCTACTTCAAGTAGGAAAGTTAAGCCAAGGTTTCCTATTTTGGTTTAATCTTTCCTAATCCTTAAAGACTCCATGTTTAAGCAATATCAAGGACTTCTACCTATTCTAGGACACAAGACAATGTTTCCTTGCAAACCAAAATCCTTGCCGTGTATCCCCTTAGTGTTTCCCTTCCTTGCCGTGCAAGGGAGGGCTTTCTTTCCTATTTTAAAGCATTCAAACACCTTCCTTTTTCATACCAAACTCAGCCATAACTCACATACCCTTTTCTATTCCAAAGTTCTTGCCTAAATTCAGAAATAAATGACATTCTCTTTCTCACATTTGAATGCCGCAAGTCACTTCCCTTTTCCTTCAATTTCTGACTTTGTGTTTCCTATTCTTGAAGGATTTGGAGTTATTTCTTTCCCTAAACTAAGTAATAAAGCCTTAGGATTCTTTCTTCCATATAAATACCCTATGCCGCACCCTTAGAGACCTGAATGACCCTTCCACACAACCTACCTTCATTCATTCAGAAAACCAACCCTTGCCGCAGCCTTCCATCCAACTTTCCACCATTCCCATACTTCCAAACCTCCATCCAAGCCTCCAAACATCACCCATAACCCTTGCCGCACCATCCTACCTTCCTAAATCCATTCAAAGCCCAGAAAATCATCCACAAAACCACCCTAGAATCTTGTGCCGTGACTTAGCAAGGAGAAGGAGAAGGAAGACGAAGCCTTGGACGTTTATGCATTCAAGTTGGAGTGTTGGAACGTTTTTAGGTGTAATCTATCTTTTATTTTCAATGTTTAATTCTCTTTTCCTTTGTTTTGTTATGAACATGAGAGGCTAAACTCGTTTTAGCCTAGGGATGCTTTGAAACCATGATTACGTTTATAATATGAGTTGATAAATTCCAGTTGTGATTTCATAAATTGTGAATGCAATTTACTTAACCGTTTGATGGATAACTTATTCTTGTATGTTGATTAGGGAGGCCTACTTAATTTGCATGCTTGAATTTGGTGCTAGAATATAAGGGTGTTTCACATAATCGTTACAAACTTATATTCACAAGTAGTTACGGTTGTTTTCACAATCATGTTAAGTAAATTCCTAGCATGAGTATCATGATGTCATAGTTACAAGTGCTTTGTCAATACTTATGATTTCCATTGAACGTAATGATCTTTGATTGTATCTCTATTATGATGTCATGTAGGGGACTTTTGAAGAATGCTTTGGGTTGTCGTATGATGTCATCCAATCCAATAACTTAAGGGAAATCTGAGGGTTAATTAGTGATGTCACGGTTAATCTGGGGTGTTGAGGTTCATGGTTTATCGGAAAAAGCAACTGAAAATCAATTTATGTTTGAATGTATCATGTGTGGAGAAGTATCCCTTGGCTAGTTCATCATCCATTGGTTTTTCTTAAATTCGTCCAAAATCTGTTTTAAAGTTTTAAGTTACTTGTTTTTCTTTTCAATTCGTCCAAAATCAAACCCCCTCTTCTTACTTGTTCTAAATCTATCCAAAAGTGTCTTTTTAAGTCTTTTGAGTCAAAACTAATTGTATTTTCGTCCAAATTGAGTCTTAGAGTCTAAATTGAGTCTTTTTTATTGTTTTGAGTTGTTTTGAGTCTTTAAAGATTGTTTTGAGTCATACAAGTTTATTTAGAGTCTTTTGAGTGTGTTTAAGTGTTTTAAAGCATATTTTTACATCTTTGAGTCGATTTTCATTAGATTAGAAATCCCTCCTAATCCCCGGCCTAGAACGATCCCTACTTATATCTATACTACAATTGTCAAAAAGAGGGTTTAATTTGAGTGCTATCTTTTATCACATCAGAACACCAACTGAGGCAGGATAGGACAGGCCGAACATGTTCAAGTATACATAATTCTTTTGTTGCATTAAATAGTAATACATTTGTACAATTGGCACACGATAGGGCAATCGTAGAAGTTGATTTAGTTCTTCCATCATCATTATCAGAAATCTTAGCTTATCTCAACTGAAAATGTATTTGAGAAATCTAAGGTTGGTAAAGGTTCTAGACACGTTCTCACCGAGAAGTGTTGATGCGTGATTTACTTGACACTCAAATTAAACCCTCGTTTGACAATTGTAGTAGAATGGATAAGTGAGGGATCGTTCTAGACCGGGGATTAGGAGGGCTTGCTAAAACCTTCTAAATTGACTTAAAAACATAAAAACACAATATAAAACACTATTTAATGCTCGAAGAAAGCAAAACTAAAAATAAGAAAGATTAAGACTAAGACTTCAACGAAATAGGGGGGAATTGGATTTGGACGAATTTAAACTAAAATGAATACTTGGAAACAAAACAAATTGTAAATATGGATTTGACGGAAATGAATGGATGGGAAACTAGCTAAGGGTTCTTTCTCTACACATGATATTTATGCATATGAATCAATTTCCAGTTATTCCTTCATTGAATTATGAACGACAATGCCCCAAATTAACCGTGACATCACTAGTTAACCCTCAGATTTTCCTTATATTATTGGATTGGATGGCATCATTCGACAACCCAAAACATTCTCAAAAGTTCCCTACATGTCATCATAATAGAGATACAATCGAAGATCATTAAGAATAATGAAAACCATAAGCATTGACAAAGCATTTGCAACTATGACATCATGTTACTCATGCTAAGAATTAAACTTAACGCGATCGTGACAAGCGACCTTCACTACTTTCAAGTATAAGTTAGTAATGATTATGTGAAATCTTCTTAAACTTTAGCCACATATTCATGCATGCTAATTAAGTGTCGACCCTCAATCAACAAACACAAATAAGTTAATCATCAAATAGTTAAGCCAATTGCATTCACGAATCAAGAGTTCATAACCGGAATTCATCAATTCATATCACATAAATAAACATGGTATTGAAATCACCCCTAGCCAAAAAGGGTTTAGTTCCTCATAACTTTGAAATCAAAGAAACACCTAAACATTCCAACAACTCAAACTTGAATTGTATGAACGTTTAGGCACTCTTCTCTTCCATTCCTCATATTACAAAACAAAGAGAATTGAATTTAAACATTGAAATCAAAGAAACGCGTAAACATTCCAACAACTCAAACGTGAATTGTATGAACGTTTAGGCCCTCTTCTCTTCGTCTTCGTTGTAGCACAAGGACTAAGGGATGTTGTTGGTGTGTTGAATGGATTGGGGGATTATGGAAATGGAAGAAATGGAGGAGAAAGGGAAGGGAATGGTGCAGAAAATGGAGAGACTCACGGCTAGGGAGAAGATGGAAGTGTTTGTGGTGTGTTGTGTATGAAAATGAGATATCTTGAATGAATGAATGCAAGGGTATTTATAGGAGTAATGGAGGGAACATATGGCTGTTTGTTTAAGATGCAAGTGGCTAATTAATGATGGAAAATCAGCTAGGAAAACATGTGAAAACTGGAATTGCATGTGAAGGTGTTGGAATGTGCTGAAATGGTGAAGGGGATACACGGCATTGAGAAGCTTTCTTGCTCATTTTCTGAATGCAATGATGAAGAGTTTAATAATTAATGCATGTAGGTGGCTGAAATGATGAAGAATGAGTGGTGGAAATGAAAGGGAAAGCTAGAAGACATGTGAAGATGCTGGAATTGATGAAGGGGATACACGGCAATGTTTGGAATGTGGAGAAAAGGGTGCATGTGGTTGTAATGTTTGTTGGTTAAAGATGCATGTGGATGTATTATACAATGGGAAAGTATGTGATTGAATTAAAGGATGCAAAGTGAATGAATCATGAATCATTGTGGATGAAAGGTGGAAGTGCATGTGTTGATGACTAGGTTAGTGGGTGGAAATCTGAAAATGGCATATAGGAATGGGAGCTCACGGTTTGAATGTGTAAAGTGTGTGTGAATGCATGTGAAGATGCAATAAATAATGCATGTAGGGTTAGGAAATAATGAAGAAATGCATGTGAGATGTTTGGAAAGGAAATGGGAACCCACGGCAATGAAGTTGTTTTGTGTTGTGAATTATGATGAATGCATGTGAGTTAAAGAGGGAGAATGTGGTGAAATGATGAAGTAGGAAGGTGGAAATGCATGTGAGATGTTTGGAAAGGAATAAAGAATGAATGGTGGAAATGTGAGTGAATGATGTGCATGTGTGAGAATGCATGTGGAATTAAGAGGAGTATGGAAGTGAAATAAATGAATGATATGTTAAGTGATAAGTGAATGATATGTGGTGAGTGATAAGTGAATGGTTTGATAAGTGATAAATGAACTAGTTTAAAGGGCTAGGGTTTAAGTACATAGATTGGGCCTAAAATAGGTTGGTTTGTATGGCATAATGTGTTTGATTGGGCTAAGCTCTTTGTTTGATGTCCCCAAAGAGCATACAAGGCTTCAATTTCGTCCATCCTCTTTGCTCCATGATTAAGCTATCCAAATCATGCACAAAAATGCTCCAAATAGCCTCAAAATGCACTTTCTTGCTCCCTAAGCCCTTAGAACCTGAAAACACACAAAAAAAGCATAAAGGACTAAAATAACTAGAGAAACATAACGTAAATGCACGAGAACAAGCCATTTAAGTCGCATGAATATGCTCCTATCAAACTCCCCCACACTTATCTTTTGCTAGTCCTCGAGCAAAACAGAATAAAAACAAATAAACAAAACGATACTAAACACGTAAAACATAACCTACACCTTCCAACAATCGTTTCAGGGATTTCCAATGCACATGACAAGTTAAAAATCATTATTCCCACAGAATTTAGCCATCTTTACCCTTAAGTACATTCTTAATCATAGTTACCACATACTAGTTCGCAATTAAGCATTTAAAACCATGTTTTGAATGTAGTAACATGCCTTAGAGAATTTGCTCAATTCCTTTCAAGATATGCACTCAATTTTTACTCAGATTTTCTAACTACACACCCTAATCTAGTCATATGTGAGAAGATTGATGTAAACATGAAAACGACACTCACATATATGTATCACAAAGAACGCAATTTCTGGAGTTAATAATCAAGTTTAGATATGATCTCATGAATGGAATGCTACTACTTAGACGCGAGAACCAGTGACACCATACGCTCATACCAAGTTCAAACTCCACAAATTGAAACACATAACACTCAAGATTGAAGTCACGGGTTGTAATGGGGCTTGGGGCGTGTGGATAACAACGAAGGGATATGGAAAACAAAGGTTCTTAAAGAAATAGTGAGCAAGGCAATTGAATCAACTTAGAATTCACTTTTGAATGAAAACTCAACTTTGGAACAAAAAGGGAGACAATTTAGGGCCAGAATTGGTGTTTTGAGCCCTTTCTTCAATCACTCAAAAATTTTTTTTTTATTTTTTTTATTTTTATACTCAAAACATACTTAAGAACAAGCATTCCTTCCCCCACACTTATTTTCTTGCATAATGTAACTCAAAAGGAATTTATTTAAGTCATGCTCACTATCTTTTAAGAACAAGGGTAAGGACGGTCATATTCTAGGTTAGGTGAAGATAAAGTGGGTTAACAAAGAACATGGGTTAACATGGCTCAACGGGGGTAAAACTTACAACATATACGAAATATGGGAAGCGAGGCTATTTGGCTATGGTGGCAACTACACAACTTCATCTTGATATATGTTATGCAAATCAATAACATGCTTTGAATGAAATGGGCATGAGTTCTAGCATTTGGAACTATATGATGAAACGCCTTCTAAGCAGTAACCAAGCAAAGAATAATGAGATCATGCAACGATTTTAGAAAACAAGAAATCACAGATTATACTCTCCAAAGAACGTTATAGGCTCAAGTCTCTCAGGGTTGTAGCATTTGTTTGAGTTCCTTCCTTCAGGCATGTTACAAAAACTAAATTTTCTTTTATGATTGCATGTGAAGTCATACATTATAACCATAACCAAGCATATACCAAGAGTAAATCAAACTTTTCTCTATGTTTATAACTCTTTTTAACAGTCATGCAATTACAAACCAAATCCTTATCATTGTGTTGGAAGGTATCCTAAGACACAAACACACACACAAAAACAACTTTAAAACAACTCTTTTTGGGTTTTTCAAAACAATTTTTCAAATTTTTATGGGATTTTCGAATTTTTAAGACAAAACACACTAAAACAGTTTTAAAACAGTGAGAAACAACATGTGAAGTGATAGGTGATAAAATCCAACGAATTTGCATCAAATATACTTAGTTACCCCCCCTCACTTAAATCAAACATTGTCCTCAATGTTTTAAGCATAGATTCACACAAAGCATAAGTAAATACACAAAAAGCACTTAAACATACTAAACATGGCATAATGTAATTAACAAAGAGAAGAGTTTAGAGACGCAAATCTGGTTATAGAGTGTAAATTCCATCTTCTCCTTGGTAATTGCATTGAGGCTTTGATCTTTGTGATTCCACAGGCTTACTCTTGAACTGGTTTCTGCCCATCGTTGATTTTCCTTTGTGCTACTTCTTGAACTGGGCAGCAGGAATCTTTTGGTCTCCTCCACTTGTTGATTTTCCTTTGTGCTACTGGGCTGGAGGATTCTTTTGGTCTTCCCCGAAGGTCTGAGCTTACCCCTTTGGTCTGTTTCTTTGTTCAATCTTTCCAATTCGTATTGAAAAGGGTTGGAGGATAACTCAGCCTATGTTTGTCTCCACATGCTTCAATGTATCATTTTCACTTGCCTTACTCGCTCCCCTTTGCAGAAGTGGTCCCTTCTCCGGAAGTGTATCAACCGTTGAAGATGACTACTCGAGAGCAACGCTAGGTAAGCAATCAGAAATAGATTCCAGGCAGTTGGCTCCAGATCGGAAGACTGACTCCAAGTGCCGGCTGATTGCTTCTTTTACTTTGCCATGCGAGTAAGAACAAGGACAAAGAAAAAGACAGGGAAAGAGCATGATATGAGATACTTTTGCTTTTGACCTTGATGATATGAGATACCTTTGCTTTTGAAGAAGCGGTGAATGAATCAGCACATGTATTTGTTGTGCTGTTTCCTCCTGGGTCATCTGTACTCCAGGCATCTGGTATCATCTTTGGGGAAGAAGAAAGAATTGAGTATTTCGAAAGGCTTTGCTGGGAGTGCGCCCTCAGAGGTGAGGGAGAGTTGGGCATTTTCTTCAGGTTTGCCCTGCCATAAAAGACGAAGGTCGACATATATAGAGATAATATCAAGTGGTGGTACTTTTTACCTTTGTCGACAAACGTTTTGATCCCGCAAATCCGGCTTTTTGAAATAATGGCGCCTCTTCGATCTCTGAACACGCCTCTTCGATTTCTGAGCAGGCGCCCCTTCGCTTTCTGAACGACGCCCCTTCGCTTTCTGAACGACACGTGGTAGTGCAGATGCGGCTCCTTTTGACAAAGCTGCACGCGTTTTCTGAAAAGCTGAGAAAGCGTCGCCGAACTTTGCGCTTGTCGGCTAAAGATGTGTAGTTGCGATGATGGCCTCCACGTGTTGTCTGAAAAGAAGAACTCTTTTGACAAAGTTGAACACGTCTTCTGAAAAGCTGAGAAAGCGTCGCCTAAATTACGCCGGAAATTCCGGCTTTTTGAATTGGTGGACGCGTCGCCTTGGCTTTTTTATTGAGCTATCGATCACCACAACAAACACACTCTGAAGATTTCCCATTCTTGAAAACCGACTCCGGCCCTTTGAAAATTTACTCCATCCACCCACTCTCTTTGAACACTTTTGAAAAAAAAATGGCAAACTCATCGAACCTTAGCTTAGATTTGAGTCTCAGCAGCGATCCGGTTGCGCCCCGTCAAGGTAATGTATGGCGCCCTTCTTTTTTTTCTTCTAACGGTCCTCTTTCAGGTGAAGACTCTGTGATGCAGGACGCCACAACAGCTACAATAGTAGCTAGGAACCTCCTCACACCAAAAGATAGTAGGCTGCTGTCAGGACGGTCCGATGAGTTGGCCGTTCAAGAGTCCCTCGCACTTAGTGTTCAGTGTGCGAGTTCTGTGTCCAACATGGGCCAACGCCTGCTTGCCCGCTCCCGTCAGGTGGAATCATTGATGGCAGAGGTGGAAAGTCTCAAGCAGGAGATCCGCCAGCTGAAGTATGAGAATAGAAGTTTGCACGTGCTTGCAAACAACTATTCGACGGGCATGAAGAGGAAGCTTGATGAGCTGCAAGAGTCTGAAGGTCGGATTCACAGTGACCGTCAAAGGTTCTCGTCTTTCCTCCAGAGGCACCTTTTTCCTGGCTCATCCAGCGCTTGGCCAAGTATTGAGGCCTGGAATGCTCTATCTTCGATGCCTTCTGCTCCGATGCCTTCTGTTCCTAGGCCTTCTGTTCCTACGCCTTCCGCTCCGATGCCTTCTGTTCCTACGCCTTCCGCTTCAAGAGTAAAGCCACGTAGTGGGGCCTCAAGCAAACAACCTTTATGAAGCACCATCTTTCTTTGTTTAGCAGTGCCTATCAATAAATCAAACATTTTCTCAATGTTACAATCATAGACTCACACAATTAATAAACAAACAAACAATAACAACTAAACAACCTAACAAGGCAGAAACGAAATACCAACAAAGAAAAGAATTTTTTTTTATTTTTATTTTTTTTTTTTTATCAAATTTTCGGAGTTTTATACCAAGACACTATAAAACACACTAAAACACTCTAAAAACGCTTAAAACAGCAAGAAACAACATTCTAAGTGATAGGTGAATAAATCCCACGAAATTCATGCAAATACAAATTGTTTACCCCCTACACTTAAATCAAACTTTGTCCTCAATGTTTTAAGCAGAAAGTCACAACAGAGCAAGCAAATAAACAAATACGAGAAAGAAAGCAAAGTAAAGGCCGTAAAGAAAAAGAAAGGAATAAAAATAAGTCTCTTAAAGGGGTTTCCAAGTTCTTCTCTATTCGGATGCATGGGTTGCCTCCCACGAAGCGCTTTCTTTTACGTCTTTCAGCCGGACGAGTACCCTCTTTTAATCTTCATTTGAGCCCACGGAATGGAAATGAATGTCTTCCACCACTTGCCCCACACCATGCTCGTAATATGGCTTCAACCGATGCCCGTTCACCTTGAATTCTACGCCATTCGTTAAGCTTTTTATGTGAACTGCACCATAAGGTAAAACGTTAGTAACAACAAACGGGCCAATCCATTTAGAATGCAACTTACCAGGAAACAAACGTAGGCGAGAGTTGAAAAGTAACACTTTCTGCCCAACTGTGAAGGTCTTGGTTCGAATCATTTTATCATGGAATGCTTTGGTCTTGGCTTTGTACATCCGGGCATTCTCATAGGCTTCATTCCGAATCTCCTCAAGTTCATTCAATTGGAGCTTCCTATGAACTCCCGCTGCATCTATGTCCATGTTTGAAGTCTTCACGGCCCAACGTGCCTTGTGCTCTAACTCTACGGGCAAATGACAAGGCTTACCATAGACGAGCCGAAAAGGTGACATCCCAATGGGTGTTTTGTACGCCGTACGATATGCCCACAGTGCATCATCTAAACGTAAGCTCCAATCCCTCCTTGTTGGTCCAACGGTCTTCTCCAAAATTTGTTTGATTTCTCGGTTAGACACCTCGGCTTGGCCATTTGTTTGAGGATGGTAAGGTGTGGAGACCTTATGGTTGACATGGTACTTTCTTAGCAACGCCTCAATGGTCCGATTGCAAAAGTGAGACCCTCCATCACTTATGATTACTCTCGGCATTCCAAACCTAGCAAAAATGTTAGTTTTCACGAAATCTGCAACCACCTTAGAATCGTTAGTACGGGTGGCTTTTGCTTCCACCCATTTAGAAACATAATCAACGGCTAGCAAGATATAAGTGAAACCATAAGATGGAGGGAAAGGGCCCATGAAATCAATGCCCCAAACATCAAAAATTTCAACATTAAAGACAGGGGTTTGCGGCATTTGGTCCTTGGTACCTATGTTACCCATTCGTTGGCAACGATCACAAGACATACAAAAGGTTCTAGCATCCCTAAATATAGTCGGCCAATAAAAACCACACTCTAAAACCTTGAGGGCAGTGCGTTGTGTGCCAAAATGACCACCACATGCATATGTGTGACAAAAGCTTAGAATTGAGTGAAATTTAGAATCATGCACACATCTACGTACAATTTGATCTGAGCAATACTTCCACAAATAAGGGTCATCCCAAACATAGAAACGTGCATCATTTTTAAGCTTATCACGTTGGTGCTTGTTTAGTTCATTTGGAATTTGTTTAGCCACCAAGTAATTCACTAAATCTGCATACCATGGTTCACTTACCTCAATGGAAAGCAGTTGCTCATCGGGAAAAGTTTCAGGGATAGGTACGGCATGTTCATGCTCCTCGTGGATCATTCGGCTTAAATGGTCAGCCACTACATTCTCGCTTCCTTTCTTATCCCGGATTTCAATATCAAATTCTTGAAGAAGAAGAATCCAACGGATAAGCCTCAGCTTTGCTTCCTTTTTCGTGAGCAAGTACCTCAAAGCTGCATGATCAGAATAAACGATTACTTTAGTACCAATTAAATATGAACGAAATTTATCTAAAGCAAAAACCACAGCTAGAAGTTCTTTTTCCGTCGTGGAGTAGTTCAATTGAGCATCATTGAGAGTCCGAGAGGCATAGTATATGACATGCGGCCGCTTGTCTCTTCTTTGTCCTAGAACAGCTCCTAATGCACAGTCGGATGCATCGCACATGAGCTCGAACGGAAGGCTCCAATCTGGAGGTACAATAATGGGGGCCGAGACTAGCTTCTCCTTGAGTTGGTTAAATGCCGAATTACACTCTTCATCAAACTTGAATGGCACATCTTTTTGAAGCAATCGGCAAAGAGGGTTGGACATCTTGGAGAAGTCCTTGATAAAACGCCTATAGAACCCTGCATGGCCAAGAAACGAACGTACCTCTCTAACCGAAGTAGGAGAGGGTAAGTGACGTACAAGGTCTATTTTCGATTTATCTACTTCAATTCCTTTTTCTGAAACAATATGTCCTAAAACTATACCTTGTTTCACCATAAAGTGACATTTCTCCCAATTCAAGACAAGGTTAGTTTCAACACATCGTTTCAAAATTAAGGTCAGATTATCCAAGCAATTATCAAATGAACTCCCAAATACACTGAAATCATCCATGAAAACCTCAATGATCTTTTCAACAAAATCGGAAAATATACTTACCATACACCTTTGGAAAGTGGCCGGTGCGTTGCATAAGCCAAATGGCATGCGACGATAAGCAAATGTTCCAAAGGGACATGTGAATGTGGTCTTCTCTTGATCATCCGGGGCTATCACAATTTGGTTATATCCAGAGTATCCATCAAGAAAACAGTAAAAAGCATGACCGGCTAACCTTTCGAGCATCTGGTCGATGAATGGCAAAGGAAAGTGATCTTTCCTAGTCATGGCATTTAGCTTCCGGTAATCGATACATACTCGCCATCCAGTCTGAATGCGTGTAGGCACGAGCTCATTCTCATCATTCTTGATAACAGTTACTCCGGACTTTTTGGGAACGACTTGAACTGGAGAGACCCAACGGCTATCGGAGATAGGGTAGATCACTCCGCAATCCAAAAGTTTGATTATTTCCTTCTTCACCACTTCCATCATCGGAGGGTTGAGACGGCGTTGAGCCTCTCGAGTTGGTTTAGCCCCCTCCTCAAGAAGTATACGGTGCATGCATGTGGTAGGGCTTATTCCTTTAATGTCGGCCAAAGTCCACCCTATGGCCGTTTTGTGCTCTCGCAGCACCCTCACAAGCTTCTCCTCCTCCATTGCCGTGAGACTTGATGAAATGATGACGGGCAATGTTTTGCCTTTTCCCAAAAACACATACTTCAAATGGTCCGGCAACGGCTTAAGTTCAAGCGATGGTGCCTGAACAACAGAAGGTAGCATCTTAGTGGAAACTGAATTTGAAAGTGAGAGTGGAACCTTACCATATTGTTGTGGCAATGACTCAAGGGCTGCCACAACCTCAATTATTTCTTCACTAGAACCCATTGCAAAGAATTCCTCCTCCTTGCCGTGGCCTTGCATTGGCCCAAATCCTTCATTTTTGCGCTCTATGGCCTTAGTGATGGTTGTTTCCAGGGCGTCCTCGTTCAATTCTTCAAGGTATACCTGCGCCAAAGAATCGATAACATCAATGGAAAAACAAGAATGGTCATCAACGGGATATCTCATAGTTTCAGAAATATTAAAATCAATCACTTCCCCATCGAATTCCATTGTCAAGGTGCCTTTGTATACATCAATCTTCGTTCGGGCCGTCTTCATGAATGGCCTACCAAGGAGAATCGGCAAAGATGTAGAATGGGCTGAATCCTCCATGTCTAGGACGTAGAAATCAGCCGGAAAAATTAAATGGTTCACCTGCACAAGCACATCTTCCAAAACTCCTTTTGGATACGCGTTAGAACGATCGGCCAATTGTATAATTACACCATCTTGTTTTAATTCACCCAAATTCATAGATGCATAAATAGAATAAGGCATGACATTTATGGATGCACCTAAATCAAGCATGGCATGTTCAAAACGATTATGTCCAATCACACAAGGAATCGTGAAACTACCGGGGTCTTTGCACTTGGTAGGCAGTTTACGTTGCAAAACAGCGGACACATTCTCGCTTACCTTCACTACCTCTTTGTTTGCCCTTCTTCTCTTTGTATTGCATAGGTCCTTGAGGAATTTAGCATACTTTGGAACCTGTTTGATTGCATCGAGAAGCGGTATGTTCACTTGTACCTTCCGGAACGTTTCAAGAATGTCCTTCTCGCTTTCTTCCTTTTTTTCTTGCATGAACCTGCGAGGAAAAGGTACATTGGGCAGATTAGGACGTGAAGTACATGAATTTGAACTTAAATTACCTGATTTGGCCGAGTTAGGGTGATCTGCCTCAGGTTGTGTCGTCTCTTCATCTACTTTCTGGGCAGATTTGGGATTGTTTGGCTCGGTCCCAACTTCTTTTCCACCCCTTAGGGTGATGGCCTTGGCGGATTCGAATCCTCCCTTTGGATTGACTGTGGTTGAGCTAGGAAGCTTTCCTTGCTCTCTAATCTGTCCAAGGAACTCAGAAATCTGCCCTATTTGTTTCTTCATATCCGTCATCTCCTTCTCGTTATTTGCTATCCGGTTGTTTTGATTTTGCAACCCCTGCGAAATAGAGGTTAGTAATTGCATAGCTTGATCACTTTCCAAGGACGTACCTGAATGAGATGATGCCGAAGGTTGTTGGGGTTGTTGGGGTTGTTGGGGTGCATACGGCTTGGAATAAAAACCAGGGGGGTTTGGCCTAAATCCTCCTTGTTGGGCAGCTTGTTGTGGCTCCCTCCATTTGAAGTTTGGATGGTCCCTCCATCCGGCATTGTAAGTGTTCGAGTATGGGTTGTTTTGATTTTGTCCTTGGAAACCAATTGCATTGGCAGATTCCCACCCACCATTCTCGATTAGTTGAGGGCACTTGTCAGATGGATGCCCTTGAATTGAGCACACGCCACAAACTTGGTGTTCTTGTGCTTTTGGACCAATCACAACCTGAGAAACAAGAGAAGTAAGATTAGCAAGTTGTGATTGAATTTCAGAAATAGCACTCACCTCATTTACACTTTGTTGTCGTGGGGCTTCCCTTTGACCCACTCCTTCATATTGTTGAGCGTTGAGCGCTCGGTTGGCTATGAGAATCTTGGCATCCCTTGGTGTTTTGTCCACCAATGCTCCTCCCGCTGATGCATCAAGCATTTGACGTTCGATAGGAAGGAGGCCCTCATAGAAATATTGAAGGAGAAGTTCCTCCTTCATTTGATGTTGAGGACATGAAGCTACAAGGCCCTTGAAGCGCTCATAATAAGCCGGGAATGTCTCACCATGATTCTGTTGAATACCACTAATTTTCTTCCGTAGGAGAATCACTCTCGAAGTAGGGAAGAATTTCTCCAAGAAAGCACGCTTCATACTCTCCCACGAAGTCACAGTTCCCGGGGCTAGTTCGTAGAGCCAATCTTTGGCCTTGTCCATAAGTGAAAATGGAAAGGCCTTCATCTTCAATATACTCCCATCCACATTGACGGGGGTCATGCTCGAACAAACCACCTCGAACTCCTTCAAGTGTTTGTTGGGGTCTTCCATAGACAAGCCATGGAACTTCGGAATATGGTGTAACAAATTGGATTTGAGTTCAAATTCCTCAGTCTTCCCCTCTGCAGCCGTGGGGTATTGGATACAAAGAGGCAATGCATTATCCAAACCCGAGGCCGAAAGCTCCTTGATGGTTCTATTATCTGCTGCCATGGCTTGTTCTTCTTCAAAAATCTGATCCGTGGGCTTTTCTTCTACACCTACTTCGTCTTCTTCAAGCCCAGGTTGTGGTGGCTCTTGTTGACTCCTCGTTCTCCTCAAAGTGCGTTCAAAATCACCGTCAAAGTCGGAGATGTTCTCTATAATAGGCCGAGAGCTACGAGTCATACACAGTACCTAAAAAAACAAGGAAACAAACAAACTAAGAATCTGAAATAAGAATGCACGAAAAACAAAAAAAATATAAAAATAAAGACAAGGGATTAGCAAAGTTGCTAAATCCCCGGCAACGGCGCCAAAATTTGATGCATGATTTACTTGACACTCAAATTAAACCCTCGTTTGACAATTGTAGTAGAATGGATAAGTGAGGGATCGTTCTAGACCGGGGATTAGGAGGGCTTGCTAAAACCTTCTAAATTGACTTAAAAACATAAAAACACAATATAAAACACTATTTAATGCTCGAAGAAAGCAAAACTAAAAATAAGAAAGATTAAGACTAAGACTTCAACGAAATAGGGGGGAATTGGATTTGGACGAATTTAAACTAAAATGAATACTTGGAAACAAAACAAATTGTAAATATGGATTTGACGGAAATGAATGGATGGGAAGCTAGCTAAGGGTTCTTTCTCTACACATGATATTTATGCATATGAATCAATTTCCAGTTATTCCTTCATTGAATTATGAACGACAATGCCCCAAATTATCCGTGACATCACTAGTTAACCCTCAGATTTTCCTTATATTATTGGATTGGATGGCATCATTCGACAACCCAAAACATTCTCAAAAGTTCCCTACATGTCATCATAATAGAGATACAATCGAAGATCATTAAGAATAATGAAAACCATAAGCATTGACAAAGCATTTGCAACTATGACATCATGTTACTCATGCTAAGAATTAAACTTAACGCGATCGTGACAAGCGACCTTCACTACTTTCAAGTATAAGTTAGTAACGATTATGTGAAACCTTCTTAAACTTTAGCCACATATTCATGCATGCTAATTAAGTGTCGACCCTCAATCAACAAACACAAATAAGTTAATCATCAAATAGTTAAGCCAATTGCATTCACGAATCAAGAGTTCATAACCGGAATTCATCAATTCATATCACATAAATAAACATGGTATTGAAATCACCCCTAGCCAAAAAGGGTTTAGTTCCTCATAACTTTGAAATCAAAGAAACACCTAAACATTCCAACAACTCAAACTTGAATTGTATGAACGTTTAGGCACTCTTCTCTTCCATTCCTCATATTACAAAACAAAGAGAATTGAATTTAAACATTGAAATCAAAGAAACGCGTAAACATTCCAACAACTCAAACGTGAATTGTATGAACGTTTAGGCCCTCTTCTCTTCGTCTTCGTTGTAGCACAAGGACTAAGGGATGTTGTTGGTGTGTTGAATGGATTGGGGGATTATGGAAATGGAAGAAATGGAGGAGAAAGGGAAGGGAATGGTGCAGAAAATGGAGAGACTCACGGCTAGGGAGAAGATGGAAGTGTTTGTGGTGTGTTGTGTATGAAAATGAGATATCTTGAATGAATGAATGCAAGGGTATTTATAGGAGTAGTGGAGGGAACATATGGCTGTTTGTTTAAGATGCAAGTGGCTAATTAATGATGGAAAATCAGCTAGGAAAACATGTGAAAACTAGAATTGCATGTGAAGGTGTTGGAATGTGCTGAAATGGTGAAGGGGATACACGACATTGAGAAGCTTTCTTGCTCATTTTCTGAATGCAATGATGAAGAGTTTAATAATTAATGCATGTAGGTGGCTGAAATGATGAAGAATGAGTGGTGGATATGAAAGGGAAAGCTAGAAGACATGTGAAGATGCTGGAATTGATGAAGGGGATACACGGCAATGTTTGGAATGTGGAGAAAAGGGTGCATGTGGTTGTAATGTTTGTTGGTTAAAGATGCATGTGGATGTATTATACAATGGGAAAGTATGTGATTGAATTAAAGGATGCAAAGTGAATGAATCATGAATCATTGTGGATGAAAGGTGGAAGTGCATGTGTTGATGACTAGGTTAGTGGGTGGAAATCTGAAAATGGCACATAGGAATGGGAGCTCACGGTTTGAATGTGTAAAGTGTGTGTGAATGCATGTGAAGATGCAATAAATAATGCATGTAGGGTTAGGAAATAATGAAGAAATGCATGTGAGATGTTTGGAAAGGAAATGGGAACCCACGACAATGAAGTTGTTTTGTGTTGTGAATTATGATGAATGCATGTGAGTTAAAGAGGGAGAATGTGGTGAAATGATGAAGTAGGAAGGTGGAAATGCATGTGAGATGTTTGGAAAGGAATAAAGAATGAATGGTGGAAATGTGAGTGAATGATGTGCATGTGTGAGAATGCATGTGGAATTAAGAGGAGTATGGAAGTGAAATAAATGAATGATATGTTAAGTGATAAGTGAATGATATGTGGTGAGTGATAAGTGAATGGTTTGATAAGTGATAAATGAACTAGTTTAAAGGGCTGATGCGTGATTTACTTGACACTCAAATTAAACCCTCGTTTGACAATTGTAGTAGAATGGATAAGTGAGGGATCGTTCTAGACCGGGGATTAGGAGGGCTTGCTAAAACCTTCTAAATTGACTTAAAAACATAAAAACACAATATAAAACACTATTTAATGCTCGAAGAAAGCAAAACTAAAAATAAGAAAGATTAAGACTAAGATTTCAACGAAATAGGGGGGAATTGGATTTGGACGAATTTAAACTAAAATGAATACTTGGAAACAAAACAAATTGTAAATATGGATTTGACGGAAATGAATGGATGGGAAGCTAGCTAAGGGTTCTTTCTCTACACATGATATTTATGCATATGAATCAATTTCCAGTTATTCCTTCATTGAATTATGAACGACAATGCCCCAAATTAACCGTGACATCACTAGTTAACCCTCAGATTTTCCTTATATTATTGGATTGGATGGCATCATTCGACAACCCAAAACATTCTCAAAAGTTCCCTACATGTCATCATAATAGAGAAACAATCGAAGATCATTAAGAATAATGAAAACCATAAGCATTGACAAAGCATTTGCAACTATGACATCATGTTACTCATGCTAAGAATTAAACTTAACGCGATCGTGACAAGCGACCTTCACTACTTTCAAGTATAAGTTAGTAACGATTATGTGAAACCTTCTTAAACTTTAGCCACATATTCATGCATGCTAATTAAGTGTCGACCCTCAATCAACAAACACAAATAAGTTAATCATCAAATAGTTAAGCCAATTGCATTCACGAATCAAGAGTTCATAACCGGAATTCATCAATTCATATCACATAAATAAACATGGTATTGAAATCACCCCTAGCCAAAAAGGGTTTAGTTCCTCATAACTTTGAAATCAAAGAAACACCTAAACATTCCAACAACTCAAACTTGAATTGTATGAACGTTTAGGCACTCTTCTCTTCCATTCCTCATATTACAAAACAAAGAGAATTGAATTTAAACATTGAAATCAAAGAAACGCGTAAACATTCCAACAACTCAAACGTGAATTGTATGAACGTTTAGGCCCTCTTCTCTTCGTCTTCGTTTGAGCACAAGGACTAAGGGATGTTGTTGGTGTGTTGAATGGATTGGGGGATTATGGAAATGGAAGAAATGGAGGAGAAAGGGAAGGGAATGGTGCAGAAAATGGAGAGACTCACGGCTAGGGAGAAGATGGAAGTGTTTTGTGGTGTGTTGTGTATGAAAATGAGATGTTCTTGAATGAATGAATGCAAGGGTATTTATAGGAGTAGTGGAGGGAACATATGGTTGTTTGTTTAAGATGCAAGTGGCTAATTAATGATGGAAAAGTATGTGATTTAAAGGATGCAAAGTGAATGAATCATGAATCATTGTGGATGAAAGGTGGAAGTGCATGTGTTGATGACTAGGTTAGTGGGTGGAAATCTGAAAATGGCATATAGGAATGGGAGCTCACGGTTTGAATGTGTAAAGTGTGTGTGAATGCATTTGAAGATGCAATAAATAATGCATGTAGGGTTAGGAAATAATGAAGAAATGCATGTGAGATGTTTGGAAAGGAAATGGGAACCCACGGCAATGAAGTTGTTTTGTGTTGTGAATTATGATGAATGCATGTGAGTTAAAGAGGGAGAATGTGGTGAAATGATGAAGTAGGAAGGTGGAAATGCATGTGAGATGTTTGGAAAGGAATAAAGAATGAATGGTGGAAATGTGAGTGAATGATGTGCATGTGTGAGAATGCATGTGGAATTAAGAGGAGTATGGAAGTGAAATAAATGAATGATATGTTAAGTGATAAGTGAATGATATGTGGTGAGTGATAAGTGAATGGTTTGATAAGTGATAAATGAATTAGTTTAAAGGGCTAGGGTTTAAGTACATAGAATGGGCCTAAAATAGGTTGGTTTGTATGGCATAATGTGTTTGATTGGGCTAGAGCCATTGTTTTGTGTCTTCAAGTGCATACAAGGCCTTCAAATTCGTCCATCCTCTTGGCTCCATGGATAAGCTATCCAATCCATGCCCAAAAATGCTCCAAATGGCCTCAAAATGCACTTTCTTGCTCCCTAGGCCCTTAGAACCTGAAAACACACAAAAGAAGCATAAAGGACTAAAATAACGAGAGAAACATAACGTAAATGCACGAGAACAAGCCATTTAAGTCGCATGAATATGCTCCTATCAAATACCCCCACACTTAGCTTTTGCTAGTCCTCGAGCAAAACAGAATAAAAACAAATAAACAAAACGACACTAAACACGTAAAACACAATCTAAACCTTCCAACAACCGTCTTAGGGATTTCCAATGCACATGACAAGTTAAAAATCATCATTCTCACAGATTTTAGTCATCTTCACATTTAAGTACATTCTTAATCATAGTCACCGTATACTAGTTCACAATTAAGCATTTAAAACCATGTTTTGAATGTAGTAACATGCCTTAGAGAATTTGCTCAATTCCTTTCAAGATATGCACTCAATTTTTACTCAGATTTTCTAACTACACACCCTAATCTAGTCATATGTGAGAAGATTGATGTAAACATGAAAACGACACTCACATATATGTATCACAAAGAACGCAAATTCTGGAGTTAATAATCAAGTTTAGATATGATCTCATGAATGGAATGCTACTACTTAGACGCGAGAACCAGTGACACCATAAGCTCATACCAAGTTCAAACTCCACAAATTGAAATACACAACACTCAAGATAGAAGTCAAGGGTTGTAACGGGGCTTGGGGTATGTGGATAAAGAAGGGATATGGAAAACAAAGGTTCTTAAAGAAATAGTGAGCAAAGCATTTTAATCAACTTAGAATTCACTTTTGAATGAAAACTCAACTTTTGAACAAAAAGGGAGAATTTAGACAATTTACGCGCAGAATTGGTGTTTTGGAACCTTTCTTCAATCACTTATTCTTTTCTCTTTTTTTTTTTTTTTTTTTTTTTTTTTTTTTTTCTTTTGAATCTCAAAACAAAAACACTTAAACATTCTCTCCCCCACACTTATTTTCTTTCATAATGTAACTCAAAAGGAATTCAATTAAGTCATGCTCACTATCTTTTAAGAACAAGGGTAAGGACGGTCATATTCTAGGTTAGGTGAAGATAAAGTGGGTAAACAAAGAACATGGGTTAACATGGCTCAACGGGGGTAAAACTTACAACATATACGAAATATGGGAAGCGAGGCTATTTGGCTATGGTGGCAACTACACAACTTCATCTTGATATATGTTATGCAAATCAATAACATGCTTTGAATGAAATGGGCATGAGTTCTAGCATTTGGAACTATATGATGAAACGCCTTCTAAGTAGTAACCAAGCAAAGAATAATGAGATCATGCAACGATTTTAGAAAACAAGAAATCACAAATTATACTCTCCAAAGAACGTTATAGGCTCAAGTCTCTCAGGGTTGTAGCATATTTTTGAGTTCCTTCCTTCAGGCATGTTACAAAAACTAAATTTTCTTTTATGATTGCATGTGAAGTTATACATTATAACCATAACCAAGCATATACCAAGAGTAAATCAAACTTTTCTCTATGTTAATAACTCTTTTTAACAGTCATGCAATTACAAACCAAATACTTATCATTGTGTTGGAAGGTATCTTAAGACACAAACACACACACAAAAACAACTTTAAAACAACTCTTTTTGGGTTTTTCAAAACAATTTTTCAAATTTTTATGGGATTTTCGAATTTTTTAGACAAAACACACTAAAACAGTTTTAAAACAGTGAGAAACAACATGTGAAGTGATAGGTGATAAAATCCAACGAATTTGCATCAAATATACTTAGTTACCCCCCCCCCCCCCCCACACTTAAATCAAACATTGTCCTCAATGTTTTAAGCATAGATTCACACAAAGCATAAGTAAATACACAAAAAGCACTTAAACATACTAAACATGGCATAATGTAATTAACAAAGAGAAGAGTTTAGAGACGCAAATCTGGTTATAGAGTGTAAATTCCATCTTCTCTTTGTTGATTGCATTGAGGCTTGATCTTGATGATTCCACAGGCTTACTCTCGAACTGGTTTCCGTCCATCATTGATTTTCCTTTGTGCTACTGGGCTGGAGGATTCTTTTGGTCTTCCCCGAAGGTCTGAGCTTACCCTTTTGGTCTGTTTCTTTGTTCAATCTTTCCAATTCGTATTGAAAAGGGTTGGAGGATAACTCATCCTATGTTTGTCTCCACATGCTTCAATGTATCATTTTCACTTGCCTTACTCGCTCCCCTTTGCAGAAGTGGTCCCTTCTCCGGAAGTGTATCAACCGTTGAAGATGACTACTCGAGAGCAACGCTAGGTAAGCAATCAGGAATAGATTCCAGGCAGTTGGCTCCAGAACGGAAGACTGACTCCAAGTGCCGGCTGATTGCTTGTTTTACTTTGCCATGCGAGTAAGAACAAGGACAAAGAAAAAGACAGGGAAAGAGCATGATATGAGATACATTTGCTTTTGACCTTGATGATATGAGATACCTTTGCTTTTGAAGAAGCGGTGAATGAATCAGCACATGTATTTGTTGTGCTGCTTCCTCCTGGGTCATATGTACTCCAGGCATCTGGTATCATCTTTGGGGAAGAAGAAAGAATTGAGTATTTCGAAAGGCTTTGCTGGGAGTGCGCCCTCAGAGGTGAGGGAGAGTTGGGCATTTTCTTCAGGTTTGCCCTGCCATAAAAGACGAAGGTCGACATATATAGAGATAATATCAAGTGGTGGTACTTTTTACCTTTGTCGACAAACGTTTTGATCCCGCAAATCCGGCTTTTTGAAATAATGGCGCCTCATCGATCTCTGAACACGCCTCTTCGATTTCTGAGCAGGCGCCCCTTCGCTTTCTGAACGACACGTGGTAGTGCAGATGCGGCTCCTTTTGACAAAGCTGCACGCGTCTTCTGAAAAGCAGAGAAAGCGTCGCCGAACTTTGCGCTTGTCGGCTAAAGATGTGTCGTTGTGATGATGGCCTCCACGTGTTGTCTGAAAAGAAGAAATCTTTTGACAAAGTTGAACGCGCCTTCTGAAAAGCCGAGAAAGCGTCGCCTAAATTACGCCGGAAATTCCGGCTTTTTGAATTGGTGGACGCGTCGCCTTGGCTTTTTTATTGAGCTATCGATCACCACAACAAACACACACTGAAGATTTCCCATTCTTGAAAATCGACTCCGGCCCTTTGAAATTTAACTCCATCCCTTCTCTTTGAACACTTTTGAAAAAATGGCAAACTCATCGAACCTTAGCTTGGAATTGAGCCTTAGCAGTGATACGGGCGCGCCGCGTCAAGGTAACGTATGGCGCCCTTCTTTCTTTTCTTCTAACGGTCCTCTTTCAGGTGAAGACTCTGTGATGCAGGACGCCACAACAGCTACAATAGTAGCTAGGAACCTCCTCACTCTGAAAGATAGTAGGCTACTGTCAGGACGGTCCGATGAGCTGGCCGTTCAAGAGTCCCTCGCACTTAGTGTTCAGTGTGCGAGTTCTGTGTCCAACATGGGCCAACGCCTGCTTGCCCGCTCCCGTCAGGTGGAATCATTGATGGCAGAGGTGGAAAGTCTCAAGCAGGAGATCCAGCAGCTTAAGTATGAGAATAGAAGTTTGCACGTGCTTGCAAACAACTATTCGACGGGCATGAAGAGGAAGCTTGATGAGCTGCAAGAGTCTGAAGGTCGGATTCACAGTGACCGTCAATGGTTCTCGTCTTTCCTCCAGAGGCACCTTTTTCCTGGCTCATCCAGCGCTTGGCCAAGTATTGAGGCCTGGAATGCTCTATCTTCGATGCCTTCTGCTCCTACGCCTTCTGTTCCTACGCCTTCCGCTCCGATGCCTTCTGTTCCTACGCCTTCCGCTCCGATGCCTTCTGCTTCAAGAGTAAAGCCACGTAGTGGGGCCTCAAGCAAACACCCTTTGTGAAGTACCATCTTTCTTTGTTTAGCAGTGCCTATCAATAAATCAAACATTTTCTCAATGTTACAATCATAGACTCACACAATTAATAAACAAACAAACAATAACAACTAAACAACCTAACAAGGCAGAAACGAAATAGCAACTAAGAGAAGAGTTTTTTTTTTTTGGAATCTGGATTTGGAGTGCTTTCTAAGTTTTTTAAATTTTTATCAAATTTTCGGAGTTTTATACCAAGACACTATAAAACACACTAAAACACTCTAAAAACGCTTAAAACAGCAAGAAACAACATTCTAAGTGATAGGTGAATAAATCCCACGAAATTCATGCAAATACAAATTGTTTACCCCCCCACACTTAAATAAAACTTTGTCCTCAATGTTTTAAGCAGAAAGTCACAACAGAGCAAGCAAATAAACAAATACGAGAAAGAAAGCAAAGTAAAGGCAGTAAAGAAAAAGAAAGGAATAAAAGGGTTTCCAAGTTCTTCTCTATTCGGATGCATGGGTTGCCTCCCAAGTAGCGCTTTCTTTTACGTCTTTCAGCCGGACGAGTACCCTCTTTTAATCTTCATTTGAGCCCACGGAATTGAAAGGAATGTCTTCCACCACTTGCCCCACACCATGCTCGTAATATGGCTTCAACCGATGCCCGTTCACCTTGAATTCTACGCCATTCCTTAAGCTTTTTATGTGGACTGCACCATAAGGTAAAACGTTAGTAACAACAAACGGGCCAATCCATTTAGAACACAACTTACCAGGAAACAAACGTAGGCGAGAGTTGAAAAGTAACACTTTCTGCCCAACTGTGAAGGTCTTGGTTCGAATCATTTTATCATGGAATGCTTTGGTCTTGGCTTTGTACATCCGGGCATTCTCATAGGCTTCATTCCGAATCTCCTCAAGTTCATTCAATTGGAGCTTCCTATGAACTCCCGCTGCATCTATGTCCATGTTGAAAGTCTTCACGGCCCAATGTGCCTTGTGCTCTAACTCTACGGGCAAATGACATGGCTTACCATAGACGAGCCGAAAAGGTGACATCCCAATGGGTGTTTTGTACGCCGTACGATATGCCCACAGTGCATCATCTAAACGTAAGCTCCAATCCCTCCTTGTTGGTCCAACGGTCTTCTCCAAAATTTGTTTGATTTCTCGGTTAGACACCTCGGCTTGGCCATTTGTTTGAGGATGGTGATGCGTGATTTACTTGACACTCAAATTAAACCCTCGTTTGACAATTGTAGTAGAATGGATAAGTGAGGGATCGTTCTAGACCGGGGATTAGGAGGGCTTGCTAAAACCTTCTAAATTGACTTAAAAACATAAAAACACAATATAAAACACTATTTAATGCTCGAAGAAAGCAAAACTAAAAATAAGAAAGATTAAGACTAAGATTTCAACGAAATAGGGGGGGGGAATTGGATTTGGACGAATTTAAACTAAAATGAATACTTGGAAACAAAACAAATTGTAAATATGGATTTGACGGAAATGAATGGATGGGAAGCTAGCTAAGGGTTCTTTCTCTACACATGATATTTATGCATATGAATCAATTTCCAGTTATTCCTTCATTGAATTATGAACGACAATGCCCCAAATTAACCGTGACATCACTAGTTAACCCTCAGATTTTCCTTATATTATTGGATTGGATGGCATCATTCGACAACCCAAAACATTCTCAAAAGTTCCCTACATGTCATCATAATAGAGATACAATCGAAGATCATTAAGAATAATGAAAACCATAAGCATTGACAAAGCATTTGCAACTATGACATCATGTTACTCATGCTAAGAATTAAACTTAACGCGATCGTGACAAGCGACCTTCACTACTTTCAAGTATAAGATAGTAACGATTATGTGAAACCTTCTTAAACTTTAGTCACATATTCATGCATACTAATTAAGTGTCGACCCTCAATCAACAAACACAAATAAATTAATCATCAAATAGTTAAGCCAATTGCATTCACGAATCAAGAGTTCATAACCGGAATTCATCAATTCATATCACATAAATAAACATGGTATTGAAATCACCCCTAGCCAAAAAGGGTTTAGTTCCTCATAACTTTGAAATCAAAGAAACACCTAAACATTCCAACAACTCAAACTTGAATTGTATGAACGTTTAGGCACTCTTCTCTTCCATTTCTCATATTACAAAACAAAGAGAATTGAATTTAAACATTGAAATCAAAGAAACGCATAAACATTCCAACAACTCAAACGTGAATTGTATGAACGTTTAGGCCCTCTTCTCTTCGTCTTCTTTGTATCACAAGGACTAAGGGATGTTGTTGGTGTGTTAAATGGATTGGGGGATTATGGAAATGGAAGAAATGGAGGAGAAAGGGAAGGGAATGGTGCAGAAAATGGAGAGACTCACGGCTAGGGAGAAGATGGAAGTGTTTTGTGGTGTGTTGTGTCTACAATGGAATGAGATGTTCTTGAATGAATGAATGCAAGGGTATTTATAGGAGTAGTGGAGGGAACATATGGTTGTTTGTTTAAGATGCAAGTGGCTAATTAATGATGGAAAAGTATATGATTGAATTAAAGGATGCAAAGTGAATGAATCATGAATCATTGTGGATGAAAGGTGGAAGTGCATGTGTTGATGACTAGGTTAGTGGGTGGAAATCTGAAAATGGCATATAGGAATGGGGCTCACTGATAGGAGCATATTCTTGCGACTTAAATGGCTTGTTCTCGTGCATTTACGTTATGTTTCTTTAGTTATTTTAGTCCTTTATGCTTCTTTTGTGTGTTTTCAGGTTCTAAGGGCAAGGTATGCAAAAGGATGCCTTTTGGAGCCTTTTGGAGCAAATTAGAGATTGGATTGGATATCGTATGCTTGGAGCCAAGAGGATGGACGAAATTAAAGACTTGAAGTAGGAAAGTTAAATCCTAAAAGACCTCATGTTTAAGCATCATTGAAGACTCCTACGCATTTTAGAACACAAAAACAACATTCCTTGCAACCTTAGAACATTGTCGTGTGTTTCCTTGTGTCTCCCTTCCTTGCCATGCAAGGAAGGGCTTTGTTCCCTATTTTAAACACTTAAAGCATTCACTTATCATATCATTCACTTATCACTCACCACATATCATTCATTTATCACTTAACATATCATTCATTTATCACTTATCACTTCCACTCACTTATCACTTATCAAACCATTCACTTATCACTTCCATTCACTTATCACTTATCACTTCCATTCACTTATCACTCACCACATATCATTCATTTATCACTTAACATATCATTCACTTATCACTTATCATACTCATAATCATCTACACATTTCAACCATTTAAACACATGCATTCACACACATGCACATCATTCATTCTTCTTCCTAGCCGTGCATCCCCTTAGCCATTTCCAACCACATTCTTCCACTTCCCACTTCATCATTACACCACCTAAACACACATGCACTCCCATCCATTTCATCATTGCATTCATCACCAAAGAACCAACAACAAAACCGTGCATTACTCATCAATTCCAGCCATATTCCACATGTTTTCACAACCTAATTCACATGCACATTCAGCCACCTTTCTCCCAAAAACAGTGCACATGCATTCATTATTCATTCACTTTGCATTCCCTTTGCAATTACACCCCACATGTCCATTTAATCATTCAACCACATTCCCATTAACCACAAAACAAATCACACAACACACCAACACACATGCATCCTGAAATTCTTTGCCTTGTAATCACATGCATTTCCCTTGACATTTTCAGCCATCACACTTCATCATTACACCACCATTCACTCTTTAACCCACACACACTTCACACAAACAACATTCACATGCATTCACATGCATTTCCAACACAAAACACACTCAAAACCGTGGCCACCTTTGCATTTCAGCATTCCCATTTGCATTTTCAGATTTCCAGCTTTCCAACCTAGCCACATTCACATGCATTCACTCATAATCATTCACCAAACTTGCAGCCACATTTCCACCCACCTCCTAGCTGTCATGTTCCCTCCATTATTCCTATAAATACCCTTGCATTCATCCATTCAAAGAACATCTCACATCTCATTCCATTGTAGATACCACAACACAAACACTCCATTCCTTCTCTAGCCGTGAGTTTCTCTCCATTTTCTGCACCATTTTCTCCACCACTCCTCACCTATTTCCATAATTCCTTTTCCATTCCACACTTCCATCCCCCAAACCAATTATCCCTAGACCTTATGCTACAATAAAGAGGAAGAGAAGAGGGCCTAAACGTTCATACAATTCAAGTTTGAGTTGTTGGAATGTTTAGGCGTTTCTTTGATTTCAATGTTTAATTTCAATTCTCTTTGTTTTGTATGAGGAACTAAACCCCCCTTTAGCTAGGGGGGGATTCGAAATATATGTTTATGCTTGCATTTTGATTTGATTACTTCTAATTGCGTTTCATAAGTTGTGGATTCAATTTGTTTAACCGTTTGATTGATAACTTATTTATGTATGTTTATTAAGAATGCGCGCTTAATTTTCATGCATGAATATGACGCTAGAATATAAGTGAGTTTCACCTAATCGTTATGAACTTATATTCACAAGTAGTGGAGGTTGCTTATAAACAATCGTGTTAAACGAATTCTTGGCATAAGTTTCATGCAATCATAGTAACGAATGCCTCGTCAACACTTATAGTTTTCATGATGCTTAATGATTCTTGCTTGTTTCTCTATTATGCAATTCATGTAGGGAACTTGTGAGGAATGCTTTGGGTTGTCGTATGCAATCATCCAATTCATTAACTTAAGGAAAACTTGACGGTTAATTTAAGCGGACCTAATTAACCCGGGGTGTTGAGAATTCATGGTTTATTGAAATGCAATTGGAAACCATTTTATTATGCAAGTGTAACATGTATGGAGATGAACCCCTTAGCTAGCCATACCATCCATTCATTTCCGTCAATTTCATATTTACAATTTGTTTTCTTTACAATCTATCCATTTTAGTTTAAATTCGTCTAAAATCAATCCCCCCATATTTCGTTTAAGTCTTAGTCTTAATCTTTCTTATTTTTAGTTTTGCATTCTTTGAGTCTAAGTTAGTATTTCATATTGTTATTTTACGTTTTTGAGTCAGTTTCCAAGAGATTTGCAATCCCTCCTAATCCCCGGTCCAGAACGATCCCTACTTATACTTATACTACAAATCGACGAAAAGAGGGTTTAATTTGTGTGCGTATAATTCTCGCATCACTCACGGTTTGAATGTGTAAAGTGTGTGTGAATGCATGTGAAGATGCAATAAATAATGCATGTAGGGTTAGGAAATAATGAAGAAATGCATGTGAGATGTTTGGAAAGGAAATGGGAACCCACGGCAATGAAGTTGTTTTGTGTTGTGAATTATGATGAATGCATGTGAGTTAAAGAGGGAGAATGTGGTGAAATGATGAAGTAGGAAGGTGGAAATGCATGTGAGATGTTTGGAAAGGAATAAAGAATGAATGGTGGAAATGTGAGTGAATGATGTGCATGTGTGAGAATGCATATGGAATTAAGAGGAGTATGGAAGTGAAATAAATGAATGATATGTTAAGTGATAAGTGAATGATATGTGGTGAGTGATAAGTGAATGGTTTGATAAGTGATAAATGAACTAGTTTAAAGGGCTAGGGTTTAAGTACATAGAATGGGCCTAAAATAGGTTGGTTTGTATGGCATAATGTGTTATGTGATTGGGTTAGGGCCATTGTTTTGTGTCTTCAAGTGCATACAAGGCCTTCAAATTCGTCCATCCTCTTGGCTCCATGGATAAGCTATCCAATCCATGCCCAAAAATGCTCCAAATGGCCTCAAAATGCACTTACTTGCTCCCTAGGCCCTTAGAACCTGAAAACACACAAAAGAAGCATAAAGGACTAAAATAACGAGAGAAACATAACGTAAATGCACGAGAACAAGCTATTTAAGTCGCATGAATATGCTCCTATCAAATACCCCCACACTTAGCTTTTGTTAGTCCTCGAGCAAAACAGAATAAAAACGAATAAACAAAACGACACTAAACACGTAAAACACAACCTAAACCTTCCAACAACCGTCTTAGGGATTTCCAATGCACATGACATGTTAAAAATCATCATTCTCACAGATTTTAGTCATCTTCACACTTAAGTACATTCTTAATCATAGTCACCATATACTAGTTCACAATTAAGCATTTAAAACCATGTTTTGAATGTAGTAACATGCCTTAGAGAATTTGCTCAATTTCTTTCAAGATATGCACTCAATTTTTACTCAGATTTTCTAACTACACACCCTAATCTAGTCATATGTGAGAAGATTGATGTAAACATGAAAACGACACTCACATATATGTATCACAAAGAACGCAAATTCTGGAGTTAATAATCAAGTTTAGATATGATCTCATGAATGGAATGCTACTACTTAGACGCGAGAACCAGTGACACCATAAGCTCATACCAAGTTCAAACTCCACAAATTGAAATACACAACACTCAAGATAGAAGTCAAGGGTTGTAACGGGGCTTGGGGTATGTGGATAACAAAGAAGGGATATGGAAAACAAAGGTTCTTAAAGAAATAGTGAGCAAGCATTTGAATCAACTTAGAATTCACTTTTGAATGAAAACTCAACTTTTGAACAAAAAGGGAGAATTTAGACAATTTACGCCCAGAATTGGTGTTTTGGAACCTTTCTTCAATCACTTATTCTTTTCTCTTTCTTTTTTTTTTTTTTTTTTTTTTTTTTTTTTTTTTTTTCTTTTCTTTTGAATCTCAAAACAAAAACACTTAGACATTCTCTCCCCCACACTTATTTTCTTTCATAATGTAACTCAAAAGGAATTCAATTAAGTCATGCTCACTATCTTTTAAGAACAAGGGTAAGGACGGTCATATTCTAGGTTAGGTGAAGATAAAGTGGGTTAACAAAGAACATGGGTTAACATGGCTCAACGGGGGCAAAACTTACAACATATACGAAATATGGGAAGCGAGGCTATTTGGCTATGGTGGCAACTACACAACTTCATCTTGATATATGTTATGCAAATCAATAACATGCTTTGAATGAAATGGGCATGAGTTCTAGCATTTGGAACTATATGATGAAACGCCTTCTAAGCAGTAACCAAGCAAAGAATAATGAGATCATGCAACGATTTTAGAAAACAAGAAATCACAGATTATACTCTCCAAAGAACGTTATAGGCTCAAGTCTCTCAGGGTTGTAGCATTTGTTTGAGTTCCTTCCTTCAGGCATGTTACAAAAACTAAATTTTCTTTTATGATTGCATGTGAAGTCATACAGTATAACCATAACCAAGCATATACCAAGAGTAAATCAAACTTTTCTCTATGTTCATAACTCTTTTTAACAGTCATGCAATTACAAACCAAATCCTTATCATTGTGTTGGAAGGTATCCTAAGACACAAACACACACACAAAAACAACTTTAAAACAACTCTTTTTGGGTTTTTCAAAACAATTTTTTCAAATTTTTATGGGATTTTCGAATTTTTAAGACAAAACACACTAAAACAGTTTTAAAACAGTGAGAAACAACATGTGAAGTGATAAGTGATAAAATCCAACGAATTTGCATCAAATATACTTAGTTACCCCCCCACACTTAAATCAAACATTGTCCTCAATGTTTTAAGCATAGATTCACACAAAGCATAAGTAAATACACAAAAAACACTTAAACATACTAAACATGGCATAATGTAATTAACAAAGAGAAGAGTTTAGAGACGCAAATCTGGTTATAGAGTGTAAATTCCATCTTCTCTTTGTTGATTGCATTGAGGCTTGATCTTGATGATTCCACAGGCTTACTCTCGAACTGGTTTCCGTCCATCATTGATTTTCCTTTGTGCTACTGGGCTGGAGGATTCTTTTGGTCTTCCCCGAAGGTCTGAGCTTACCCTTTTGGTCTGTTTCTTTGTTCAATCTTTCCAATTCGTATTGAAAAGGGTTGGAGGATAACTCATCCTATGTTTGTCTCCACATGCTTCAATGTATCATTTTCACTTGCCTTACTCGCTCCCCTTTGCAGAAGTGGTCCCTTCTCCGGAAGTGTATCAACCGTTGAAGATGACTACTCGAGAGCAACGCTAGGTAAGCAATCAGGAATAGATTCCAGGCAGTTGGCTCCAGAACGGAAGACTGACTCCAAGTGCCGGCTGATTGCTTGTTTTACTTTGCCATGCGAGTAAGAACAAGGACAAAGAAAAAGACAGGGAAAGAGCATGATATGAGATACATTTGCTTTTGACCTTGATGATATGAGATACCTTTGCTTTTGAAGAAGCGGTGAATGAATCAGCACATGTATTTGTTGTGCTGCTTCCTCCTGGGTCATATGTACTCCAGGCATCTGGTATCATCTTTGGGGAAGAAGAAAGAATTGAGTATTTCGAAAGGCTTTGCTGGGAGTGCGCCCTCAGAGGTGAGGGAGAGTTGGGCATTTTCTTCAGGTTTGCCCTGCCATAAAAGACGAAGGTCGACATATATAGAGATAATATCAAGTGGTGGTACTTTTTACCTTTGTCGACAAACGTTTTGATCCCGCAAATCCGGCTTTTTGAAATAATGGCGCCTCATCGATCTCTGAACACGCCTCTTCGATTTCTGAGCAGGCGCCCCTTCGCTTTCTGAACGACACGTGGTAGTGCAGATGCGGCTCCTTTTGACAAAGCTGCACGCGTCTTCTGAAAAGCAGAGAAAGCGTCGCCGAACTTTGCGCTTGTCGGCTAAAGATGTGTCGTTGTGATGATGGCCTCCACGTGTTGTCTGAAAAGAAGAAATCTTTTGACAAAGTTGACGCGTCTTCTGAAAAGCCGAGAACGCGTCGCCTAAATTACGCCGGAAAATCTGGCTTTTTGAATTGGTGGACGCGTCGCCTTGGCTTTTTTATTGAGCTATCGATCACCACAACAAACACACTCTGAAGATTTCCCATTCTTGAAAATCGACTCCGGCCCTTTGAAATTTAACTCCATCCCTTCTCTTTGAACACTTTTGAAAAATGGCAAACTCATCGAACCTTAGCTTGGAATTGAGCCTTAGCAGTGATGCGGCCGCGCCGCGTCAAGGTAATGTATGGCGCCCTTCTTTCTTTTCTTCTAACGGTCCTCTCACAGGTGAAGACTCCGTGATGCAGGACGCCACAACAGCTACAATAGTAGCTAGGAACCTCCTCACTCCGAAAGATAGTAGGCTGCTGTCAGGACGGTCCGATGAGTTGGCCGTTCAAGAGTCCCTCGCACTTAGTGTTCAGTGTGCGAGTTCTGTGTCCAACATGGGCCAACACCTGCTTGCCCGCTCCCGTCAGGTGGAATCATTGATGGCAGAGGTGGAAAGTCTCAAGCAGGAGATCCAGCAGGTGAAGTATGAGAATAGAAGTTTGCACGTGCTTGCAAACAACTATTCGACGGGCATGAAGAGGAAGCTTGATGAGCTGCAAGAGTCTGAAGGTCGGATTCACAGTGACCGTCAAAGGTTCTCGTCTTTCCTCCAGAGGCACCTTTTTCCTGGCTCATCCAGGGCTTGGCCAAGTATTGAGGCCTGGAATGCTCTATCTTCGATGCCTTCTGCTCCGATGCCTTCTGTTCCTAGGCCTTCTGTTCCTACGCCTTCCGCTCCGATGCCTTATGTTCCTACGCCTTCCGCTTCAAGAGTAAAGCCACGTAGTGGGGCCTCAAGCAAACAACCTTTATGAAGCACCATCTTTCTTTGTTTAGCAGTGCCTATCAATAAATCAAACATTTTCTCAATGTTACAATCATAGACTCACACAATTAATAAACAAACAAACAATAACAACTAAACAACCTAACAAGGCAGAAACGAAATAGCAACAAAGAAAAGATTTTTTTTTTTTTTTTTTTTTTTTTTTTTATTTATTTAAATTTTTATCAAATTTTCGGAGTTTTATACCAAGACACTATAAAACACACTAAAACACTCTAAAAACGCTTAAAACAGCAAGAAACAACATTCTAAGTGATAGGTGAATAAATCCCACGAAATTCATGCAAATACAAATTGTTTACCCCCCCACACTTAAATCAAACTTTGTCCTCAATGTTTTAAGCAGAAAGTCACAACAGAGCAAGCAAATAAACAAATACGAGAAAGAAAGCAAAGTAAAGGCAGTAAAGAAAAAGAAAGGAATAAAAATAAGTCTCTTAAAGGGGTTTCCAAGTTCTTCTCTATTCGGATGCATGGGTTGCCTCCCACGAAGCGCTTTCTTTTACGTCCTTCAGCCGGACGAGTACCCTCTTTTAATCTTCATTTGAGCCCACGGAATGGAAAGGAATGTCTTCCACCACTTGCCCCACACCATGCTCGTAATATGGCTTCAACCGATGCCCGTTCACTTTGAATTCTACGCCATTCCTTAAGCTTTTTATGTGGACTGCACCATAAGGTAAAACGTTAGTAACAACAAACGGGCCAATCCATTTAGAACGCAACTTACCAGGAAACAAACGTAGGCGAGAGTTGAAAAGTAACACTTTCTGCCCAACTGTGAAGGTCTTGGTTCGAATCATTTTATCATGGAATGCTTTGGTCTTGGCTTTGTACATCCGGGCATTCTCATAGGCTTCATTCCGAATCTCCTCAAGTTCATTCAATTGGAGCTTCCTATGAACTCCCGCTGCATCTATGTCCATGTTGAAAGTCTTCACGGCCCAATGTGCCTTGTGCTCTAACTCTACGGGCAAATGACATGGCTTACCATAGACGAGCCGAAAAGGTGACATCCCAATGGGTGTTTTGTACGCCGTACGATATGCCCACAGTGCATCATCTAAACGTAAGCTCCAATCTCTCCTTGTTGGTCCAACGGTCTTCTCCAAAATTTGTTTGATTTCTCGGTTAGACACCTCGGCTTGGCCATTTGTTTGAGGATGGTAAGGTGTGGAGACCTTATGGTTGACATGGTACTTTCTTAGCAACGCCTCAATGGTCCGATTGCAAAAGTGAGACCCTCCATCACTTATGATTACTCTCGGCATTCCAAACCTAGCAAAAATGTTAGTTTTCACGAAATCTGCAACCACCATAGAATCGTTAGTACGGGTGGCTTTTGCTTCCACCCATTTAGAAACATAATCAACGGCTAGCAAGATATAAGTGAAACCATAAGATGGAGGGAAAGGGCCCATGAAATCAATGCCCCAAACATCAAAAATTTCAACATTAAAGACAGGGGTTTGCGGCATTTGGTCCTTGGTACCTATGTTACCCATTCGTTGGCAACGATCACAAGACATACAAAAGGTTCTAGCATCCCTAAATATAGTCGGCCAATAAAAACCACACTCTAAAACCTTGAGGGCAGTGCGTTGTGTGCCAAAATGACCACCACATGCATATGTGTGACAAAAGCTTAGAATTGAGTGAAATTCAGAATCATGCACACATCTACGTACAATTTGATCTGAGCAATACTTCCACAAATAAGGGTCATCCCAAACATAGAAACGTGCATCATTTTTAAGCTTATCACGTTGGTGCTTGTTTAGTTCATTTGGAATTTGTTTAGCCACCAAGTAATTCACTAAATCTGCATACCATGGTTCACTTACCTCATTGGAAAGCAGCTGCTCATCGGGAAAAGTTTCAGGGATAGGTACGGCATGTTCATGCTCCTCGTGGATCATTCGGCTTAAATGGTCAGCCACTACATTCTCGCTTCCTTTCTTATCCCGGATTTCAATATTAAATTCTTGAAGAAGAAGAATCCAACGGATAAGCCTCGGCTTTGCTTCCTTTTTCGTGAGCAAGTACCTCAAAGCTGCATGATCAGAATAAACGATTACTTTAGTACCAATTAAATATGAACGGAATTTATCTAAAGCAAAAACCACAGCTAGAAGTTCTTTTTCCGTCGTGGAGTAGTTCAATTGGGCATCATTGAGAGTCCGAGAGGCATAGTATATGACATGCGGCCGTTTGTCTCTTCTTTGTCCTAGAACAGCTCCTAATGCATAGTCGGATGCATCGCACATGAGCTCGAACGGAAGGCTCCAATCTGGAGGTACAATAATGGGGGCCGAGACTAGCTTCTCCTTGAGTTGGTTAAATGCCGAATTACACTCTTCATCAAACTTGAATGGCACATCTTTTTGAAGCAATCGGCAAAGAGGGTTGGACATCTTGGAGAAGTCCTTGATAAAACGCCTATAGAACCCTGCATGGCCAAGAAACGAACGTACCTCTCTAACCGAAGTAGGAGAGGGTAAGTGACGTACAAGGTCTATTTTTGATTTATCTACTTCTATTCCTTTTTCTGAAACAATATGTCCTAAAACTATACCTTGTTTCACCATAAAGTGACATTTCTCCCAATTCAAGACAAGGTTAGTTTCAACACATCGTTTCAAAATTAAGGTCAGATTATCCAAGCAATTATCAAATGAACTCCCAAATACACTGAAATCATCCATGAAAACCTCAATGATCTTTTCAACAAAATCGGAAAATATACTTACCATACACCTTTGGAAAGTGGCCGGTGCGTTGCATAAGCCAAATGGCATGCGACGATAAGCAAATGTTCCAAAGGGACATGTGAATGTGGTCTTTTCTTGATCATTCGGGGCTATCACAATTTGGTTATATCCAGAGTATCCATCAAGAAAACAGTAAAAAGCATGACCGGCTAACCTTTCGAGCATCTGGTCGATGAATGGCAAAGGAAAGTGATCTTTCCTAGTCATGGCATTTAGCTTCCGGTAATCGATACATACTCGCCATCCAGTCTGAATGCGTGTAGGGTGATCTGCCTCAGGTTGTGTCGTCTCTTCATCTACTTTCTGGGCAGATTTGGGATTGTTTGGCTCGGTCCCAACTTCTTTTCCACCCCTTAGAGTGATGGCCTTGGCGGATTCGAATCCTCCCTTTGGATTGACTGT
Source organism: Pyrus communis (assembly GCF_963583255.1). Taxonomy (NCBI): domain Eukaryota; kingdom Viridiplantae; phylum Streptophyta; class Magnoliopsida; order Rosales; family Rosaceae; genus Pyrus; species Pyrus communis. The sequence goes on along the minus strand of NC_084809.1, from coordinate 21,411,100 downwards.
GGTTGAGCTAGGAAGCTTTCCTTGCTCTCTAATCTGTCCAAGGAACTCAGAAATCTGCCCTATTGATGCGATATTTATACGCACACAAACTAAACCCTCTTTTTGTCAAATTGTAGTATAGGTGCAAGTAGGGATCGTTCTAGACCGGGGATTAACTAGGGATGCTAATCAATGTTAAATTGACTCAAAAACGTAAGAACACAATATAAAACACTTACTAGACTCAAAGAATGCAAAACTAAACTTTAAAACACTAAAACAAACCAAAAGACTCAAACATCACCCAAAACACTCAAAACTGCCTTAAAAACACTTTCTGGGCAGTTTTGGACACTTTGGTGAATTTGGACGAATTTGTGTAACAAATTGAATCAAAACACTTAAAAACACAAACTAAGACACTTTCTAACTAAGTTGGACACTAAAGTAAAGGGGGATTAAGGTTTTGACGAAATTAAATTAAATAAAACAAGTTAATAAACTAGGCAGATTGTATAAACGGATTTGAGAAACAAGATGATGGATGGATTAGTTAGAGGTCCATTCTCCACACATGACACATTTATATATGAATCGATTCTCCAATTGTTTTTCATTAACTATGATGCTCAACACCCCAAGTTAACCGTGATGCACTAATTAACTCTCAAATTTTCCTTAAGTTATTGAATTGGATGATGCATGCGACAATTCAAATCATTCTCCAATGGTTCTCAACATGAATGCATAGAAGAGATACAATGAGAGATCATTATGCTCTATGAAAATTATAAGTGTTGACGAGGCAATTGTAACTATGAATGCATGATACTTTTGCCAAGAATTCAATTAACGCGGTTGTGACTAGCAACCTTCACTACTCATGTTTATAAACTTGTGACGATTAGGTGAAACTCATTTATAAACTAGCATCGAGTTTATGCATGAAGACTAAGTATGCATCCCTAATCAACATACAAAAACAAGTCTTTAATAAACATGATAATTGAATTGCAATCACAAATTAACAAATCACAATTGGAAGAAATCAATTCATATTTCAAACATATCCATGGCTTCAAACTTTCCCCTAACTAATTAGGGGTTTAGCCACTCATGATTACAACAAACTTAGAGAGTAATAACAAAGTAAACATTGAAAACAAGAATCGAAGTACACCTAAAAATTCCAACAACTCAATCTTGAATTGTATGAACGTTTAGGCCTCTTCTCCTCTAGTTGCTGCGGCACAAGGGGTTTTGGTGAGTTTTGGGGGTTATGGATGATGTAGAAGGATGTGTTTAGGGTAGGGATGGATGTAGGGGAAGGTAAGGAGTGTTTTTGGGCAGAAAATATGAAGAATGGTGAAGTATGGTAGTGCTAGAGAGAGGGGAGGAATTTCTGGCGTGAATGAATGTGTATGAGAGATGGTTTTCTGAAATGGAAGAGTCTGTGTTTTGTGGCTGCAATGCATGCTTATTTATAGGTGAAATGGGGGGAACATGATGACTAGGAATTAGGTGGAAAGCTGAAATGGTGATGGGAGATGCATGTGGCAGAAATGCATGTGATTAAAGGGTGGGAATGCATGTGTTTTGACAGAAAATAAAAGGGAATGCTGGAAATCTGGAATGGGAACCCACGGCATGGTTGTTTTCTGGTGGTGAATGGGTTTATGTTTGAATGGTGCATGTGGGTTGATTATTTAAAGGGAGTGCATGTGGAATAAAGGTTGGAATGAACATGAAATGCACGGTTTTGAGAGATGATTATGGATGCATGTGTTGAATGATTATGGGTGTATGTGGGTGGAAATGCATGTGGGAATGCATGTGATTTGGCTGAAATGAAAGGTAGTGGGAAGTGCATGTAAGCCACGGCAAGGAATGCATTTTCTGAATGAATGAAGGCAGGTTATGTGGAAAGGCTTGAACAAAGGTAGAAGCATGGCACAAAGGTGAATGGGTGATGTGTGAATGTGGTTGAATGATTAAAGTGTAAATGATTAATGAATGGTTCTTTGTTGATGGTGGAAATCTGAAATGATGAAGTGGAATGTGCATGTGGCTGCAATGATGGTGTTTTGCACGGCAATGATGGAGAAAGAATGTGTGGATGTATGGTTGTGTTGGTGATGAATGTGAACTCTTTGTTCTTCATTTTCATTCCTTTGGTCTTCAATTTCGTCCATCTACTTGGCTTTAAGCATATGCAATCCATTCCAATCTCTAATTTGCTCCAAAAGGCTCCGAAAGGCATCCTTTTGCATCCTTAGCCATATGAACCTATAAACACACGAAAATGACTTTAAACACTAAATTAAGTAAGAAAACACAACATAAATGCATAAGAACTAGCTAACTAAGGCGCATAAATATGCTTCTATCAAATTCCCCCACACTTAGCTTTTGCTAGTCCTCGAGCAAAACAAAGAAACAAAACATAACCTAAACCTTCCAACGTTCACCTCAGGGATTTCCAATGGTACATGACAAGTTAAAAATCATCATCCCCACAGATTTGAGTCATCTTTACAATTGAAAACATACTTAATCATAGTCACCACTTACTAGTTCACAATTAATCGATTAAAAGAATGTTTTGAATGTAGTAACATGCCTTAGAGAATTTGCTCAATCCTTACAAGATATGCACTCAATTTTCACTCAGATTTTCTAACTACACACCCTATACTAGTTATATGTGAGAAGATTGATGTAAATATGAAAACGAATGCTCACATATACGTATAACAAAGAACGCAATTTATGGAGTTAATAAGCATGTTTAGAAATGATCTCATGAATGGAATGCTACTACTTAGATGCGAGAACTAATGACCATATGCTCATACCAAATTCAAACTCCACAAATTGAAACACATAACACTCAAGAATGAAGTCAAGGGTTGTAACGGGGCTTGGGGTAGTGGTTAACAAAGAAAAGATAAGGAGAACAAGCGTTCTTCAAGTAATAGTAAGCAAAGTAGTGTACTTAAGACTTAGAATTCATTTAGATTGCAGAAATTAACTTTAAAACACAAGGGGAAGACTTAGACAACTCCTTAGGGCCGAATTCATTGTTTTGGACCCTTACTTCAACAAACAATACTTTGGAATTCTTTTTCACAACTTTTCAACTCTTTTTCATACTTTTCACGCCTTTTTTTTTTTTTTTTTTTTTTCTTTTTCTTTTCTTTCATGCCGTGCCTATGGCACACAAATTCTCACACAAGAACACTTCCCCCACACTTGTTTTCTGCCAACATAAATCGAAAGAAATTCAATTTGAATCATGCTTTACTAAGCTTTAAGAACAAGGGTGTGGATGGTCCTAATCTAGGCTAGGTGAGGATAATGTGGGTTAACTTAAACATAAAATGACATGGGATACACGGCAATATGGCTAAGGTGGTGGTCACTACACAACTTCATCTTGAATCTGTGTTATGCAAATCAATAACATGCTTTGAATGAAATGGGCATGAGTTCTAGCATTTGGAACTAAATGATGAAACGCCTCTAAGTAGTAACCAAGCAAAGAATAATGAGATCATGCAACGACTTAGAAAACAAAAATGCACAGATTCTAACTCTCCAAATAAACGTTTAGGCTCAAGTCTCACAAGGTTGTAGCGTTAATTTGAGTTCCTTCCTTCAAGCATGTTACAAAAACTGATTTTTTATTTTTTATTTTTTATGATTGCATGTGAAGTCATAAGTTATAACCACAACCAAGCATACACAAAGAGTAAATCAAACTTTCATCCATGTTAATCACTCTCTTTAACAGCCATGTAATTACAAACCGAATCCTCATCATTGTGTTGGAAGGTACCCTAAAACAAAAACAAACACACAAAAACACTTTGAAAACAACTCTTTTTGGGTTTTTAAAACAAATTTTTCAAATTTTTATGTGATTTTCGGATTTTTACTTCAAAACACACTAAAACACACCAAAACTGCTTAAAAACACTTAAAAACAGCAAGGAACAAGTCTATAAGTAAAGGGTGATAAAATCCCATGAATTTGCATCAAAAACACTTAGTTACCCCCCCCCCCCCCCCCCACACTTAAATCAAACATTGTCCTCAATGTTTCAAGCATAAAATCACACAAAACACAAAAAAAACACAAACAGCAAGTAAAACAACTAAATAGGCAGATTCGAAATAAACAACAAAGTGAAGGGTTTAGGAACGCAAATCTGGAATTGGAGTGATTCCTTGAGCTTCCTTTGTTGAATTGCATGGGTTGCCTCCCAAGTAGCGCTTCCTTTAACGTCTTGCAGCCGGACGAAGACACGTTCATGCTCCATTAGAGCCCACGGCATGGAGTGGGATCTCCTCCACGACATGCTCCACAAAGTTCTCATAGTATGGCTTCAATCTATGTCCGTTCACCTTGAACTCGTGGCCACTTTTTAAGCTTTGGACTTGGACTGCACCATGAGGAAAAACATTAGTAACAACAAGAGGTCCAATCCATTTAGAACGTAACTTACCAGGGAATAACCGAAGTCTTGAATCAAAAAGCAACACTTTCTGCCCCTTGGAGAACGTTTTGGTACGAAGCATCTTATCATGATAAGCCTTCGTCTTGTCCTTGTAGATGCGAGCATTCTCGTAAGCCTCGTTCCTAATCTCCTCAAGTTCATCTAATTGGAGCTTCCTATGAACTCCAGCAGCGTCTATGTCCAAATTGAAGGTTTTCACAGCCCAATGTGCCTTGTGCTCTAACTCAACGGGCAAATGACATGGCTTACCATATATAAGCCGAAAAGGTGACATGCCAAGGGGAGTTTTGTAAGCCGTACGATAGGCCCACAATGCATCGTCCAAGCGCAAACTCCAATCTCTTCTTGAGGGTCCCACGGTTTTCTCTAGGACTTGTTTGATCTCCCTATTTGAAACCTCCGCTTGCCCATTGGTTTGAGGGTGATAAGGTGTGGAAACCTTATGAGTAACGTTGTACTTCTTGAGCAAAGCTTCAATGGTGCGGTTACGAAAGTGAGAACCCCCATCACTAATTAAAACTCGTGGCATCCCAAACCTAGCAAAAATATTAGATTTTACAAAATCTGCAACAACCTTAGAATCGTTAGTACGGGTGGCTTTGGCTTCCACCCATTTGGAAACATAATCGACAGCTAGCAAGATATAAGTGAAACCAAAAGATGGAGGGAAGGGGCCCATGAAATCAATACCCCAAACATCAAAAATTTCCACAAAGGAGAGAGATTGTTGCGACATTTGGTCCTTAGCCCCTATGTTACCTGTTCTTTGACACTTATCGCATGTTACACAAAACATTTTAGCATCTTTAAAGAGATTAGGCCAATAAAATCCAGATTGTAACACCTTTAGGGCTGTCCTTTGGGTGCCAAAATGTCCCCCACATGCATAAGTATGGCAGAATGTAAGAATGGAATTAAATTCAGATTCGGGCACACATCTACGCACAATCTGATCTGGGCAGAATTTCCATAAATATGGATCATCCCAAACATAAAAACGTGCATCATGAACAAGTTTATCACGTTGGAACTTGTTTAGGGTACTAGGAACTTGCTTAGACACCAAGAAATTGACCAAATCGGCATACCAAGGGGTTCTTACCTCAATGGACAGAAGTTGCTCATCCGGAAACGTTTCTAAAATGGGGGTGGACTCTTCCTCACGCACCATTCTACTTAGGTGGTCAGCCACCACGTTTTCACACCCTTTCTTGTCTCGGATTTCAAGATCGAACTCTTGAAGTAGGAGCATCCAACGAATGAGTCTTGGCTTAGCCTCCTTTTTGGTGAGAAGATACTTCAAGGCTGCATGGTCAGTGAAAACAATTACTTTAGTACCAAGAAGATATGATCTAAACTTATCTAAAGCAAATACAACCGCCAAAAGTTCTTTTTCGGTTGTAGAATAATTCAATTGAGCATCATTTAAAGTGCGTGAAGCATAATAAATAACATGTGGCTGTTTATTTTTCCTTTGACCCAAAACAGCCCCAAGTGCATAATCCGATGCATCACACATCAATTCAAAGGGAATGGACCAATCCGGGGGAGTTATGATGGGTGCCGTGGTGAGTAAGTCTTTTAGATGCTTGAATGCCTTCTCACACGCCTCGTTGAACTCAAAAGACACATCCTTTTGGAGTAGGCGGCATAGGGGTTGTGCAATCTTGGAAAAGTCCTTGATAAATCGTCGATAGAATCCTGCATGGCCAAGAAAAGAACGGACCTCTCTAACCGACGTAGGAGAGGGTAAGTGACGTACAAGATCTATTTTAGACTTATCAACTTCAATTCCTTTTTCAGAGATGATATGACCCAAAACTATACCTTGTTTAACCATAAAATGACATTTTTCCCAATTCAAAACAAGGTTAGTTTCCATGCATCTTTTCAAGATTAAAGTGAGATTATGCAAACAAGCATCAAATGAGTCTCCAAACACACTAAAATCATCCATAAATACTTCAATTATCTTTTCAACATAATCAGAGAAGATACTTACCATGCATCGTTGGAAAGTGGCCGGTGCATTGCATAAACCAAATGGCATACGACGATATGCAAAAGTACCAAATGGACAAGTAAAGGTGGTCTTTTCTTGATCATCCGGCGTTATGACAATTTGATTATAACCCGAATAACCATCAAGAAAGCAATAAAAAGAATGACCGGCTAACCTTTCAAGCATTTGATCAATGAATGGCAAAGGGAAGTGATCTTTCCTTGTTGCGGCATTTAGCTTTCTATAGTCAATGCACACCCTCCAACCGGTTTGAATGCGTGTAGGCACAAGTTCATCTTCTTCATTCTTCACCACAGTCACTTCGGATTTCTTTGGCACAACTTGAACCGGTGAAACCCAACGGCTATCCGAGATAGGATAGATCACCCCACAATCTAGAAGCTTGATAATCTCCTTTTTCACAACTTCCATCATTGGAGGGTTGAGCCGGCGTTGAGCCTCTCTGGTTGGTTTAGCCCCCTCCTCTAAAAGTATGCGATGCATGCAAGTTGTAGGACTAATACCCTTTATGTCGGCCAAGGTCCATCATATGGCCGTCTTGTGCTCTTTCAACACCCGAATCAATTTCTCCTCCTCCATTGCTGTGAGGGATAAGGAAACTATGACAGCCAACGTCTCATTGTCTCCCAAATAGACATACTTCAAATGATCCGGCAATGGTTTAAGCTCAAGAATGGGTGCCTGAATCACTGAAGGTAACAACTTGTTAGTCGAAACAGGAATTGGACTCGGTTTTGGAGGCTTACCAAAGTGTTGTGGCAATGACTCAAGTGCAGCAACCATCTCGGCCTCATCTTCACTTCTAGGCACGGCAAAACCAGATTTTTGCCCAATTCCTTGTGCAATTGTTGTTTCAAGTGTATCCCTCTCCAAAGAATCGAGAAATTCCTGCGCCAAATCATCAATTATATCAATAGAAAAGCAAGAATGATCGTCCTTAGGAAATTTAATACTTTCAGAAAGATTGAAATCAATGACTTCCCCATCAAATTCCATCATTAAAGTTCCTTTAAACACATCTATCTTGGTGCAGGCTGTTTTCATGAAGGGCCTCCCTAATAGAATCGGTAATGGGGTGGAATGGGGTGAATCCTCCATGTCAAGCACGTAGAAATCCGCTGGAAAAATCAAGTTATCAACCTGTACCAAAACATCTTCCAAAACACCCTTTGGATATGCATTAGAACGATCGGCTAATTGAATTATCACACCATCATTTTTAAGCTCACCTAAGTTCATAGATGCATAAATAGAGTATGGCATAACATTAATCGAAGCCCCTAAGTCTAACATGCATTGTTCAAACTTAGTATTACCAATAACGCACGGAATTGTAAAACTACCCGGATCTTTGCATTTAGGGGGTAATTTCCTTTGTAACACAGCAGAGACATTTTCACTTACCTGGATCACCTCCTTGTTTGAAATCCTCTTCCTCGTTGTGCAAAGCTCTTTTAAGAACTTGGCATACTTAGGGACTTGCTTGATTGCATCAAGGAGCGGAATGTTAACTTGAACTTTCCTAAAGGTTTCCAAAATGTCCTTTTCACTCTCCTCCTTCTTTGATTGCCTAAACCTGCTAGGAAAGGGCACGTTTAGTGGAATAGAACTTGACAAAGTCGAATTTGGACTTACCTTAGGCATATTGGACGGTTTTGGCACAATAGGGGGCTGCGGCAAAGATTCTTTCACCCTTGCCGTGGCCTTTATTCCTTGTTCCTCCTCTTCTTGCAGCAACACGTCCTCTTCTTGACTTGTTTTGGACGTGCTTGGGGTGGTTTCGACCTCCTTACCACTTCTCAACATGATTGCCTTGGCAGATTCGAATCCTCCCCTTGGATTGACAATGGTTGAGCTAGGGAGCTTGCCTTTGTCTCGGAATCGTCCTACAAATTCCGCAATCTGCCCAATTTGTTTCTCCAAGTGATCCACCCTTTTGTCTTGGTTTTGCATGGCTTTGGTTTGATCCTCTTGCCCCTGAGACAAATTGGTAAGTAATTTAAGAAGTGTTTCATTTCCCAATGACGTACCTTGATTGTTTTGGGCAGGTTGTGCTTGGTTTGGATTGGGGCCGAATGGCTTGGTGTAGAACCCCGGGGGTTGTTGTCTAAAGCCTCCTTGTTGTTGAGGTTGTTGAGGTTCCCTCCACTTGAAGTTTGGATGGTCTCTCCAACCCGGATTGTATGTGTTGGAATATGGATCATTCCTTGGTTGATTGTGGCTCGGAAATCCAATGGCATTTGCACTCTCCCATCCCCCATTCTCAATCAATTGAGGGCATTTTTCCGAAGGGTGTCCTTGGATAGAACATACACCACATACAATCGGTCCTTGTATCTTCATTCCTTCGGCCATCTGAGACACAATAGAAGTAAGATTAGCTATCTGAGATTGAATATCGGATTGAGAACTTACCTCATTCAAGTGTTGCCGTGGGGGGTCCCTTTGCCCAAGTCCTTCATATTGTTGTGCATTTAGAGCACGGTTTGCAATTAGGGTCTTGGCCGACATAGGAGTTTTGTCCACCAATGCACCTCCCGCCGAAGCATCGAGCATTTGCCTTTCAATGGGAAGAAGGCCCTCATAGAAATATTGAAGGAGAAGCTCCTCCTTCATTTGATGTTGAGGACATGATGCAACAAGGGCTTTAAAACGCTCGTAGTATGCCGGAAAAGATTCTCCTTGACTTTGTTGGATTCCGCTAATTTTCTTCCTCAAGAGAATGACTCTTGAAGTAGGGAAGAACTTCTCCAAGAACGCTCTCTTCATGCTCTCCCAAGAAGTAACGGTCCCGGGTGCCAATTCATAAAGCCAATCCTTAGCTTTTTCCACAAGAGAGAATGGAAAAGCTTTCATCATTAGAATGTTCCCATCGACATTTATGGGTGTCATGCTCGAACAAACAACCTCGAACTCCTTGAGATGCTTGTTGGGATCTTCCATGGAAAGCCCATGGTATTTCGGAATGTGGTGCAACAAGCTTGACTTCAACTCGAATTCATCAGTCTTGCCTTGGGCAGCCGCGGGGTATTGAATGCATAATGGTGCGGCATTGGCCAACCCCGAGGCCGAAAGCTCTTTAATGGTCCGATTGTCCGCTGCCATAACTTCTTCTTCCACACTTTCAAACTCAGATTCGGCCTCTGAACTTGAACTAGGTTCACTAGGTTCGGGATGCCTCCTCTTTCTTCTCAAATCACGTTCAAAATCGTCGTTAAAGTCCAAGATATGTGCATGCACAGTTTGAGAACTCCGCGTCATGCACTAGTACCTAAACCAAGAAAACAAAACAAAATAAGAAAACTAGGTAAATTACACTAAAAACATACGGCAAAAACACAAGGGATTAGCAATTTTGCTAATCCCCGACAACGGCGCCAAAATTTGATGCGATATTTATACGCACACAAACTAAACCCTCTTTTTGTCAAATTGTAGTATAGGTGCAAGTAGGGATCGTTCTAGACCGGGGATTAACTAGGGATGCTAATCAATGTTAAATTGACTCAAAAACGTAAGAACACAATATAAAACACTTACTAGACTCAAAGAATGCAAAACTAAACTTTAAAACACTAAAACAAACCAAAAGACTCAAACATCACCCAAAACACTCAAAACTGCCTTAAAAACACTTTCTGGGCAGTTTTGGACACTTTGGTGAATTTGGACGAATTTGTGTAACAAATTGAATCAAAACACTTAAAAACACAAACTAAGACACTTTCTAACTAAGTTGGACACTAAAGTAAAGGGGGATTAAGGTTTTGACGAAATTAAATTAAATAAAACAAGTTAATAAACTAGGCAGATTGTATAAACGGATTTGAGAAACAAGATGATGGATGGATTAGTTAGAGGTCCATTCTCCACACATGACACATTTATATATGAATCGATTCTCCAATTGTTTTTCATTAACTATGATGCTCAACACCCCAAGTTAACCGTGATGCACTAATTAACTCTCAAATTTTCCTTAAGTTATTGAATTGGATGATGCATGCGACAATTCAAATCATTCTCCAATGGTTCTCAACATGAATGCATAGAAGAGATACAATGAGAGATCATTATGCTCTATGAAAATTATAAGTGTTGACGAGGCAATTGTAACTATGAATGCATGATACTTTTGCCAAGAATTCAATTAACGCGGTTGTGACTAGCAACCTTCACTACTCATGTTTATAAACTTGTGACGATTAGGTGAAACTCATTTATAAACTAGCATCGAGTTTATGCATGAAGACTAAGTATGCATCCCTAATCAACATACAAAAACAAGTCTTTAATAAACATGATAATTGAATTGCAATCACAAATTAACAAATCACAATTGGAAGAAATCAATTCATATTTCAAACATATCCATGGCTTCAAACTTTCCCCTAACTAATTAGGGGTTTAGCCACTCATGATTACAACAAACTTAGAGAGTAATAACAAAGTAAACATTGAAAACAAGAATCGAAGTACACCTAAAAATTCCAACAACTCAATCTTGAATTGTATGAACGTTTAGGCCTCTTCTCCTCTAGTTGCTGCGGCACAAGGGGTTTTGGTGAGTTTTGGGGGTTATGGATGATGTAGAAGGATGTGTTTAGGGTAGGGATGGATGTAGGGGAAGGTAAGGAGTGTTTTTGGGCAGAAAATATGAAGAATGGTGAAGTATGGTAGTGCTAGAGAGAGGGGAGGAATTTCTGGCGTGAATGAATGTGTATGAGAGATGGTTTTCTGAAATGGAAGAGTCTGTGTTTTGTGGCTGCAATGCATGCTTATTTATAGGTGAAATGGGGGGAACATGATGACTAGGAATTAGGTGGAAAGCTGAAATGGTGATGGGAGATGCATGTGGCAGAAATGCATGTGATTAAAGGGTGGGAATGCATGTGTTTTGACAGAAAATAAAAGGGAATGCTGGAAATCTGGAATGGGAACCCACGGCATGGTTGTTTTCTGGTGGTGAATGGGTTTATGTTTGAATGGTGCATGTGGGTTGATTATTTAAAGGGAGTGCATGTGGAATAAAGGTTGGAATGAACATGAAATGCACGGTTTTGAGAGATGATTATGGATGCATGTGTTGAATGATTATGGGTGTATGTGGGTGGAAATGCATGTGGGAATGCATGTGATTTGGCTGAAATGAAAGGTAGTGGGAAGTGCATGTAAGCCACGGCAAGGAATGCATTTTCTGAATGAATGAAGGCAGGTTATGTGGAAAGGCTTGAACAAAGGTAGAAGCATGGCACAAAGGTGAATGGGTGATGTGTGAATGTGGTTGAATGATTAAAGTGTAAATGATTAATGAATGGTTCTTTGTTGATGGTGGAAATCTGAAATGATGAAGTGGAATGTGCATGTGGCTGCAATGATGGTGTTTTGCACGGCAATGATGGAGAAAGAATGTGTGGATGTATGGTTGTGTTGGTGATGAATGTGAACTCTTTGTTCTTCATTTTCATTCCTTTGGTCTTCAATTTCGTCCATCTACTTGGCTTTAAGCATATGCAATCCATTCCAATCTCTAATTTGCTCCAAAAGGCTCCGAAAGGCATCCTTTTGCATCCTTAGCCATATGAACCTATAAACACACGAAAATGACTTTAAACACTAAATTAAGTAAGAAAACACAACATAAATGCATAAGAACTAGCTAACTAAGGCGCATAAATATGCTTCTATCACCTATTTGTTTCTTCATATCCGTCATCTCCTTCTCGTTATTTGCTATCCGGTTGTTTTGATTTTGCAACCCCTGCGAAATAGAGGTTAGTAATTGCATAGCTTGATCACTTTCCAAGGACGTACCTGAATGAGATGATGCCGAAGGTTGTTGGGGTTGTTGGGGTTGTTGGGGTGCATACGGCTTGGAATAAAAACCAGGGGGGTTTGGCCTAAATCCTCCTTGTTGGGCAGCTTGTTGTGGCTCCCTCCATTTGAAGTTTGGATGGTCCCTCCATCCGGCATTGTAAGTGTTCGAGTATGGGTTGTTTTGATTTTGTCCTTGGAAACCAATTGCATTGGCAGATTCCCACCCACCATTCTCGATTAGTTGAGGGCACTTGTCGGATGAATGCCCTTGAATTGAGCACACGCCACAAACTTGGTGTTCTTGTGCTTTTGGACCAATCACAACCTGAAAAACAAGAGAAGTAAGATTAGCAAGTTGTGATTGAATTTCAGAAATAGCACTCACCTCATTTACACTTTGTTGTCGTGGGGCTTCCCTTTGACCCACTCCTTCATATTGTTGAGCGTTGAGCGCTCGGTTGGCTATGAAAATCTTGGCATCCCTTGGTGTTTTGTCCACCAATGCTCCTCCCGCTGATGCATCAAGCATTTGACGTTCGATAGGAAGGAGGCCCTCATAGAAATATTGAAGGAGAAGTTCCTCCTTCATTTGATGTTGAGGACATGAAGCTACAAGGCCCTTGAAGCGCTCATAATAAGCCGGGAATGTCTCACCATGATTCTGTTGAATACCACTAATTTTCTTCCGTAGGAGAATCACTCTCGAAGTAGGGAAGAATTTCTCCAAGAAAGCACGCTTCATACTCTCCCACGAAGTCACAGTTCCCGGGGCTAGTTCGTAGAGCCAATCTTTGGCCTTGTCCATAAGTGAAAATGGAAAGGCCTTCATCTTCAATATACTCCCATCCACATTGACGGGGGTCATGCTCGAACAAACCACCTCGAACTCCTTCAAGTGTTTGTTGGGGTCTTCCATAGACAAGCCATGGAACTTCGGAATATGGTGTAACAAACTGGATTTGAGTTCAAATTCCTCAGTCTTCCCCTCTGCAGCCGTGGGGTATTGGATACAAAGAGGCAATGCATTATCCAAACCCGAGGCCGAAAGCTCCTTGATGGTTCTATTATCTGCTGCCATGGCTTGTTCTTCTTCAAAAATCTGATCCGTGGGCTTTTCTTCTACACCTACTTCGTCTTCTTCAAGCCCAGGTTGTGGTGGAGGTTGTGGTGGCTCTTGTTGACTCCTCGTTCTCCTCAAAGTGCGTTCAAAATCACCGTCAAAGTCGGAGATGTTCTCTATAATAGGCCGAGAGCGACGAGTCATACACAGTACCTAAAAAAACAAGGAAACAAACAAACTAAGAATCTGAAATAAGAATGCACGAAAAACAAAAAAAAAATATAAAAATAAAGACAAAGGATTAGCAAAGTTGCTAATCCCCGGCAACGGCGCCAAAATTTGATGCGAGATTTACTTGACACTCAAATTAAACCCTCGTTTGACAATTGTAGTAGAATGGATAAGTGAGGGATCGTTCTAGACCGGGGATTAGGAGGGCTTGCTAAAACCTTCTAAATTGACTTAAAAACATAAAAACACAATATAAAACACTATTTAATGCTCGAAGAAAGCAAAACTAAAAATAAGAAAGATTAAGACTAAGATTTCAACGAAATAGGGGGGAATTGGATTTGGACGAATTTAAACTAAAATGAATACTTGGAAACAAAACAAATTGTAAATATGGATTTGACGGAAATGAATGGATGGGAAGCTAGCTAAGGGTTCTTTCTCTACACATGATATTTATGCATATGAATCAATTTCCAGTTATTCCTTCATTGAATTATGAACGACAATGCCCCAAATTAACCGTGACATCACTAGTTAACCCTCAGATTTTCCTTATATTATTGGATTGGATGGCATCATTCGACAACCCAAAACATTCTCAAAAGTTCCCTACATGTCATCATAATAGAGAAACAATCGAAGATCATTAAGAATAATGAAAACCATAAGCATTGACAAAGCATTTGCAACTATGACATCATGTTACTCATGCTAAGAATTAAACTTAACGCGATCGTGACAAGCGACCTTCACTACTTTCAAGTATAAGTTAGTAACGATTATGTGAAACCTTCTTAAACTTTAGCCACATATTCATGCATGCTAATTAAGTGTCGACCCTCAATCAACAAACACAAATAAGTTAATCATCAAATAGTTAAGCCAATTGCATTCACGAATCAAGAGTTCATAACCGGAATTCATCAATTCATATCACATAAATAAACATGGTATTGAAATCACCCCTAGCCAAAAAGGGTTTAGTTCCTCATAACTTTGAAATCAAAGAAACACCTAAACATTCCAACAACTCAAACTTGAATTGTATGAACGTTTAGGCACTCTTCTCTTCCATTCCTCATATTACAAAACAAAGAGAATTGAATTTAAACATTGAAATCAAAGAAACGCGTAAACATTCCAACAACTCAAACGTGAATTGTATGAACGTTTAGGCCCTCTTCTCTTCGTCTTCGTTTGAGCACAAGGACTAAGGGATGTTGTTGGTGTGTTGAATGGATTGGGGGATTATGCAAATGGAAGAAATGGAGGAGAAAGGGAAGGGAATGGTGCAGAAAATGGAGAGACTCACGGCTAGGGAGAAGATGGAAGTGTTTTGTGGTGTGTTGTGTATGAAAATGAGATGTTCTTGAATGAATGAATGCAAGGGTATTTATAGGAGTAGTGGAGGGAACATATGGTTGTTTGTTTAAGATGCAAGTGGCTAATTAATGATGGAAAAGTATGTGATTTAAAGGATGCAAAGTGAATGAATCATGAATCATTGTGGATGAAAGGTGGAAGTGCATATGTTGATGACTAGGTTAGTGGGTGGAAATCTGAAAATGGCATATAGGAATGGGAGCTCACGGTTTGAATGTGTAAAGTGTGTGTGAATGCATGTGAAGATGCAATAAATAATGCATGTAGGGTTAGGAAATAATGAAGAAATGCATGTGAGATGTTTGGAAAGGAAATGGGAACCCACGGCAATGAAGTTGTTTTGTGTTGTGAATTATGATGAATGCATGTGAGTTAAAGAGGGAGAATGTGGTGAAATGATGAAGTAGGAAGGTGGAAATGCATGTGAGATGTTTGGAAAGGAATAAAGAATGAATGGTGGAAATGTGAGTGAATGATGTGCATGTGTGAGAATGCATGTGGAATTAAGAGGAGTATGGAAGTGAAATAAATGAATGATATGTTAAGTGATAAGTGAATGATATGTGGTGAGTGATAAGTGAATGGTTTGATAAGTGATAAATGAATTAGTTTAAAGGGCTAGGGTTTAAGTACATAGAATGGGCCTAAAATAGGTTGGTTTGTATGGCATAATGTGTTTGATTGGGCTAGAGCCATTGTTTTGTGTCTTCAAGTGCATACAAGGCCTTCAAATTCGTCCATCCTCTTGGCTCCATGGATAAGCTATCCAATCCATGCCCAAAAATGCTCCAAATGGCCTCAAAATGCACTTTCTTGCTCCCTAGGCCCTTAGAACCTGAAAACACACAAAAGAAGCATAAAGGACTAAAATAACGAGAGAAACATAACGTAAATGCACGAGAACAAGCCATTTAAGTCGCATGAATATGCTCCTATCAAGGGCTAGGGTTTAAGTACATAGAATGGGCCTAAAATAGGTTGGTTTGTATGGCATAATGTGTTTGATTGGGCTAGGCCCTTTGTTTGATGTCCCCAAAGAGCATACAAGGCTTCAATTTCGTCCATCCTCTTTGCTCCATGATTAAGCTATCCAAATCATGCACAAAAATGCTCCAAATAGCCTCAAAATGCACTTTCTTGCTCCCTAAGCCCTTAGAACCTGAAAACACACAAAAGAAGCATAAAGGACTAAAATAACTAGAGAAACATAACGTAAATGCACGAGAACAAGCCATTTAAGTCGCATGAATATTCTCCTATCAAGTGTCATCCGATGTTTCAAATGAAAATAATAACACTTTATTCTAGTCAAGAATAGGAAGGTTCATTTTGAACAGTTTTAACCGTTGGAAAGTATAAGCAATTCTTCATCATGCTGACTTAGCATAGTCAAAACATCCAGAGAACACGTCATCATGGATTTTCAAATAATCAATGTCATCGAAAAATGTAAAGAAAAGGTAAGGTGAGACAATAGTTCATTGTCAGAAACTTTATTCATAATTAGCATTCCAAACCAATCTAATTTTCCTCGGACGACAAGTGAAGAAAAACACTATAGTCGAAAAATCAATAACCATTTGTCAATAAGGTCGGCAAGACCAAAGTTTGTCTCAAATTTCACAACACTTTGTGAGAATTCCAACTTTCTTTTGCTACTACCCTTTTTGGAGAAAAGAAAAGAATATCATTTACGTAAATCACATCTCCCAGGTAAATTACCAATTTACACAAAGGTAATATTTGAGGAATTTGATGTGAAGCTGACTTTTGATGATTGGAGAATTTAATCTCGTTACTAGAGTAGATGAGATGGTCGTCTACAAGACTATTATGAATTCGTTAAACTAAAAAGGAAACTCGATTTACAAAGGTTGTCGATTAGACCATCAACTCAAAGTAGGGGATAACAGTTTCTAATCGTCATCCGAGGCAGTTGCTAAAATCTAGGCACGATCCTGAAGCTCAGTCTTTCACCTTCGCAGATAAATTTGAGATTTCCAAGATAAAGTGTTTAATAACTAAGTTCTTTCAATGAAGTAGGACTTGTTCGAAAGTCATAAGGAAAACTGATATAGGAGTTGTTTGATAAGAAATAGGGAGAATAAATGTGATGTCAATAAGGTGGATCAACGGTGTATTCTACTTCTCACATTTGGTGGATTCCCAAGTAAAAATTTGAGAATGGATGCCAAAGGTAAACATCCTCAAAACGTATTATACTACTAACCAACTTTACGACACGAAATAAAAAGTCTTCACAATTTTCTCGACACTCAAGTCACTCCAACAAAGATATCATCTTGTTTGTTGATTCTACTGTCTACCTGTGGAAGTGATTAAGGGTGGCCAATCGAAGAAGTTTTAATTACCTAAATAGGTAATATGGTTAACAAACCGTGAGTTTACTATCTAAATACAGAGTTTGCCCCTAGCTTTCCTAAATTTAGTTTCTTAGGAATCTACTTTAGAATAGACTTAAACGGAAGTCGATCTTCCCCTTGAAGATCCAGAATGATCACTAGCGTGTTTGGAAAAATTTGTGCTATCAGAGACCAAAAGTGATTATCCCTAGATGCTCTTTCATCGAGTGCTACCCCTATAGTAATACATTGTCACTCGGACTTTTCTGAATATTTCGACGAAAACTAAAACTTCGTAAAGATTCTAGTAAGTGAAACATTAACGGGTGCTGCCAAGGAATCAAGATTATCAATGGTTTCCTAACTCGAAAAGATTGGAAAATGACTAGATAGTAGTGGAATTGATAGGAAATTCTCCCCTCGAGATACACAACTATCAATATAGTAGCCTTGCTTCAAGGCCATCAACTTATTGCAAATCTACCTCTTTCCTTGGCAGGGAAATTCTTCCCTTATAATTTAGACGCATTCACCAAAATGATCTTCTAAAACGTCGACAAGTCGACAAAACTGCCCAAACTTAGGAACACTAACACATTTTTCGTATTCGACGAGGTGGCAAGATTCGGAAATCAGGTTCAAGAATCAAGAATGCTTACTCCACGTGCGTGATGAACGCAATATTGCCCAACTTATGCTCTGATACCAAACTGATGCATCCCTACCCGGATTGTCCACTAGGACTCCGAATTGAGATGTGCTGGCTGACACCTGGAAAGTGACGAAGCCATAAAGTATGGTGATGTGGAATATGTGAATAAATTTAAACCTAAAAGTGCCTAAACACAAGAGTGCGCTGTGAGCGGGAATGACACCATTTCACACGTGACGTCAGAGCATAAGTAAAGTATAGTAGAGTAGATTGAAAATCATATCGTCGAAGGTAATCTTCAATACAAAGACTTGCCACGAATCTGATAGGAGCATATTCATGCGACTTAAATGTCTTGTTCTCGTGCATTTACGTTATGTTTCTTTAGTTATTTTAGTACTTTAAGCTATTTTCGTGTGTTTGTAGGTCCAAAGGGCTAAAGGAGCAAAAAGATGCATTTTGGAGACTTTTGGAGCACTTTTGGGCTTAGGATGGATAGCTTATGCTTGGAGCCAAAGTGTTGGACAAAATTGAAGACCTAATTGAAGACCAAAGTGTTAGAACCTTGTTCCCTTTAGTTTTAGGACATTTAAACCTTTCCTATATCCTTAGCCGTGCATAACATTCCAACATTCCACTCCTTCATTTCAGCCACACTCCCACATATCATTACTTATCATTCACCACTTATCATATCATCCACTTATCATATCATTCACTTATCTTATCATCCACTTATCATATCATTCACTTATCATATCATTCACTTATCATAACCATACACTTATCACTTATCACAACAACAACCTTGCACATGCACATTCATCCACATGCACCCATAATCATTCACTCATCTTTAATCCACATGCATCTTCCATAAATCAAATCAGCCACATCCACATGCACTTATTCCACTTCATCATTACACCACATTCTCTCTCTTTAATCCACATGCATTCATCATCATTCACTCTAGTTTTAATTCCCACATGCATTTCCACCCACATGCAACCATAATCATTCATAAATCAGCCACATGCATTCATCATCATAACCTAGCTGTCATTCCACTTCATTGCACATGCATCTTCAAATAAATCAGATTTCCATCATATTGACATGCATTCCATCCTTTAAAACATTGCACATGCACTCCCTTTAATTAATTAAGCCACATGCACTCCCATCCATTTCATCATTGCAGCCAACACATGCTTTCACATGCATTTTCAGATTGTCCCCTTGCACATGCAGCCACATATTCATTGCACATGCAATTCCAACCCACATGCATCCTTTAATCATTCAAACATGCAGCCACATTCCCTCCTAGCTGTCATGTTCCCCCCATTTCACCTATAAATAAGCATCCATTGCATTCATTCTCATACACTCTTCCATTTCATAATGTAGACATCAAACACCCTTGCCGTGCTCTCCCTTACACCATCCTTCCATTTTCACCACTACCCAAACCATTCACACCATCAAACTATCCTTAGACCTTGTGCTACAACGAAGAGGAAGAGAAGAGTGCCTAAACGTTCATACAATTCAAGTTTGAGTTGTTGGAATGTTTAGGTGTTTCTTTGATTTCAATGTTTAATTTCAATACTCTTTGTTTTGTACGAATGAGGAATGGAAGAGAAGAGGACCTAAACGTTCATACAATTCAAGTTTGAGTTGTTGGAATGTTTAGGTGTTTCTTTGATTCTCTTTGTTTTGTACCATGAGGAACTAAATCCCCCTTGGTTAGGGGGTAATTCGAAATATATGTTTATGCTTGCATTTTGATTTGATTACTTCTAATTGCGTTTCATAAGTTGTGGATTCAATTTGTTTAACTGTTTGATTGATAACTTATTTATGTATGTTTATTGAGAGTGAACGCTTAATTTTCATGCATGAATATGACGCTAGAATATAAGTGAGTTTCACCTAATAGTTACGAACTTATATTCACAAGTAGTGGAGGTTGCTTATAAACAATCGCGTTAAACGAATTCTTGGCATAAGTTTCATGCAATCATAGTAACGAATGCCCCGTCAACACTTATAATTTTCATAGAGCGTAATGATTCTTGCTTGTATCTCTATTATGCAATCATGTAGGGGACTTGTGGGGAATGTTTTGGGTTGTCGTATGCAATCATCCAATTCAATAACGTTAGGAAGATTTGAAGGTTAATTAGTGCATCACGGTTAACTTGGAGTGTTGAGAATTCATGGTTTATTGAAATGCAATTGGAAATCATTTTATTATGCAAGTGTAACATGTGTGGAGAAGAACCTTCTAGCTAGCATTCATCCATTCATTTTCATCGCATTCATATTTACATTCTGTCTAGTTTATTAAACTTGTTTCGTTATTTCAATTTTCGTCAAATTAAAATCCCCCTTTACTTTATTGTCTAATTTAGTTAGAAAGTGTCTTAGTTTGTGTTTATAAGAGTTTTGAGTCATTTTGTTACACAAATTCGTCCAAATTTGTGTTTGTGCTCAAATCTGCCCAGAAAGTGGTTTTTAGGCAGATTTGAGTGTGTTTGTGTTGTTTTGAGTCTTTTGGTTTGTTTTAGTGTTTTAAAGTTTAGTTTTGCATTCTTTGAGTCTAGTATAGTGTTTTATATTGTTATTTTACGTTTGAATCAAGCCATAATCTTAAATTCGTCCAACATTGGGTTTAAGGTCAGAAACTGCCTAGTTAGTGTTTTTAGGCAGTTTTGAGTCTTTTGAACTTGTTTTGAGTCCTTTGAGTCTTTGTGAACGTTTTTAACTTTGTTTTTATGTTTTTGAGTCAAATCCAAGTGATTAACAATCCCTCCTAATCCCCGGTCCAGAACGATCCCTACTTATACTTATACTACAATTGTCAAAAAGAGGGTTTAATTTGTGTGCGTATAAATCTCGCATCAGAATCCTGATCGATACAAAAACTCTGTTACTAGAACCTGGAAGGATAAAAACAAGAGTGAGTGGGCCTGAATATAAAGCTTTAATAAAGACCTTTTAAATGATATAACCCCTCGCTGTAATACCTGTATAGGTTCCAGGAAATCATACTACATATAAGTATGAAATCAAATGTAAATCAATAGTAAATCCAAGAATATTCCAAATCACTACATATTGGCAACAACAATATAAATCAAGTGCTCATCAATCTATGGTAACCCACGAGTCGGAGTTCCCTAATGCAACCTGTACGACTCATAAATCAATCCATGATAACACCTGAGTCGGAGTTGCCTATTATTGCAACGTGTACGACAGTGTCGAAGTTGCAGAAAACATTAATATAGTCATGCCCTAACTCAATCATTTCATATAATACTATAAACTCACCTAAACTTACCTGTACATCCTGCGTTCACCTTAGCACTTCAAGGCATGCACAACAATTATATGTAGGTAATATGCATATGGTTATACCATAATGCAATCTAAAACTCAACCATATCATAGTATTTTAGAATATACAAAAATATATATATATATATATATATGACATGGCATAAAATGGATAAATCAATTTAAAAACGTTTTGTGGAACTATCAATGATATACATACGATAAAAGGAAAAGACCCACTCACATGGAGTCAACGCTACAACTCCCTAGCACGCATACCAAGGCGTCATAAACAATCGTCGTCTAAAACAATTATCAAATCACGTCTCAGAATTCTTATCAATAGAACATGTAACTTACATAAAACACATCCCCCAAGGACGTTATAGAATGATTTGAGACCCATTGACCAAACGTCAACCGTTGGTCAAAGATCGACGGTAGGGTCCACAACCTTACGTAACCTAATCCGGAAGATCCGCATCACAGATTTCCAATCCGTAAGTTCCAAAGATCCACATTATATTTTTAAAGCATCAAACTAAAATTTCATTACGATCCAACGGTTGGATCTCCGTTAGTTGCAAATTCAAGTGGCGGTTAACGTTTTATTTTATGAACTAACAAATCCAATTCGGGAAGATCCGTGCGTCGGATTCCTGATCCGCAAGTTCCTATGATCCTCATATATTACGTATTATAACGTATTAAAGTTTGGTGACGATCCAATGGTCGGATCGTCGATTCATATTTTTACCAAGTAACATATCGTAATGAATTTAGGTTCAAACGATCAACCTACGTCATACAAATATTAGAACTGAA